>NC_092871.1:219059-222885 GCF_032062135.1 Pyxicephalus adspersus | reverse complement strand
CTCCTCCTGTGTCACTGTCTGCATCTGTCTGTCATTTTGCAGCCCCTATTTATTGTACAGTGCAGAGTAAAATGTTGGCGCTATATAAATCCCATTTAATAATAATAATAATATTGCCCCCATCTTATATACAGGAATACTTCCACAAACTAGGATCATTTCCTCGGCATTGGCTCTCTATAGAGGAGTAATCATTAGAGGGCCCACGGGGCCACGTGATCCTAGGGTCTTACCTCCAGCGTGGTGCTCCAGACTGGTTGATGCTCTTTGCTGTTCCACAGATGAACCAGCTTATCATGGCCACAGGTCAGGAAGAGGTCAAGAGATGGATGACAACAGAGACCCCACAGTTCATCTGTGTGACCCTTAAAGAGATCCAAGGATAAGATCATGAGTAATCTGCAATGTGAGCCTGACACTGAACTGGTGATCCCACATATCATTTATTGGGTTTGATGGACATAATTCATTAAGGGGGTTTAGCCCATTCACTGTGAGGGATGATTCACTTAACTTAGTGAATAAAGCTGCGTACACACGGCAAATTTTTCTCGCCCGATAATCGGTATCAGCCAATTATCGGGCGAAAATCTGCCGTGTGTACAGTCGGTCGTCGTCCATCGTCCGACGACCGTCCTGGCGGATCCATGGACGATGGACGACGACCGATCCTAATGAAAGGGAAGGGGAGAGCGCGCAGCAGGGTGCCGCTCCGTCGCTCTCCCCCTCCCCTCTCCATAGAGCATGAACGGTGCTGTATGTACAGCATCGTTCATGCATCGTGCAGTCTTTGCTCGTTGGAAAGGATCGTGAAAGATCCTTTCCAACGAGAAAAATTGCAGGTGTGTACGCAGCTTAAGGTGAATGGACCTCAGCCATCCAGTCACATGCAAGGAAAATCTCATTGTTTTTACAATTCTAAAGAATTTACCTTTGCAGATTAATATCACTGGTCAACAAACATTTCCTTGCCAAACAGATTAAAGTCATTCTAGTTTATGTTTGATGCACAGATTCCACATATGATATTGGTTTTGTTAGATTGTCTCTAGTTTGTGAAATAATGTCCTCAATATTAACCTCATAGAAAACTAATGAAACAAAATTAAACTAGATATGTCTACGTATACAGAATTACAATTCTGGAATAATGTCAGTATATTGTATATTCAGTATATTACAGAACTAATCACACAGAAGTCATTGATAAGCTGAGTTTGTATGATTTCTGCTGATAGGACGGCTCCAGCAGTATTCTGCCATCATGTGTCTCTCCCATCTGATACCTTTCTTCCATCACCTTTATATCTTGATGGATCCTCTCCCCTTGTTCCTCACTGATATCACCAAGGTTTTCTGGAAATGTTTGCATATGGAGATAGTGTACCTTTATACTCATAGTAGCACACACATTTATAAAGTTTAGGAGGAAGTTTTGTAGCAGTTCTTCATAATTTTGTGCTTTATGGTTCCCCCAGAAGTTCCTGCCAACCATGCCATAGCTGTGCCAGGCAGAAGCTTCAGTATCAGTCATGTAACTTGTGACATTTCCATCATTTATCAGTTTCTGGGCTCCATCAAAGATTCCTGCTTTTATATTTCACTACTCAATCCAGGGAAGAATCTACAAATGTATTTGCAGCAATCACCGTCCTTGTTCAGAGCTCTAACAAATTGCTTCATTATTCCCAACTTTATGTGTAGTGGGGGGAGAATGATTTATTGTCAGCCATTGGCTCCATGTCGCTGCACCTTTTTCATGTTTTCCCTTGGAGGCCATGTCACTTTCTTCCAGTGATCCTGCTTTGCTCTTCTATCCCACAAGCAGATGAAACATGGGGACTTTGTGTATTCACTTTGTGTCCAAGTAGGAGATTCACCATTTTTTTATCAACACATATGGACCATGGACCATCCCAAAAACATGCAGTGAGGTTAATTGGCTTCTCCCTAACAACTGACTAACTCCCTTAGACTTAATGACATATGACTATGGTAGGGACAATAGATTGTGAGCTCCTTTGAGGGACAGTTAGTGACACGACTATGGACTATGTACAGCGCTGCGTAATATGATGGCGCTATATAAATACTGTGTAATAATAATAAAATGTAGCAAAGCTTTTGTAAGACCATTCAGATATTTTCATATTCTTCCTATTGTTTTGTTGAGTGACAATTGGAATTGATGCATAGCAGTTGTCATTATGCAGTAACACAGATTTCAGACTTGGAGTGGAACTGTCTATGAAAAGCGGCCAGTCTTCTGCTCGGTATTCTGGTCCTCCCATATGGGCTAGTAGTCCAGGGATGTTACAACACAAAGTCTCCATCTTCACTGAAATATGGTCGGAGTGCCACCTCTCGTCCTATAAACCGTTATTTTATCTTCCGCTCTCAGACAATTCTTTTCTTTTAGCCCGGATGATAAAAGTTCAGATGATTGTTGTGACAGACTTAGGTCACGTTTTTAAATCATTGAGCTCTTCTTGGGAGAACTGCTGGTTTGATGAAACATATTCACTTCATATTCACTGCTAACTCCTGGATTACACTCCCTGTATATCCTCCATGTCGGATACAGGAATATCCGGGACTGAACACTGCTATGGGAACATCAGCACCATGCGGCACAGGTCGGCTTGCTGATTCCATATCACCGTACTCCCACTTGTGTTTCTTGTAACGATTCTTTTCCATTCCCGGTACACAAATAACAATCATTATGATGATTTTTGGGCTCTCTCCATACCATAGGTACACCAAATTTCAAACTTTTCAGTTTTCCATTTTTCCCCTGACGTAGACACTCTACACAAGTTCTGCATACCATATGGGGGGCCCAATACTTATCTTGGGGCCCCAGTTTAATACCAAAATATCTAAGATATGCTTGTGTCACAAATTCTCTAATGTTTCTTCTCACCACAAATGTAGTTCCTCTGGAAGAACTCGAAGGAAAATGTATGAATAAAAAGAAGGCAAATAAAAGTCTCATGAAAATGATGCTACTGAAATACACTCATATGTTAAAAAATCTTTGGCAAGTGAAAAAATTTTTTTTTGTTGAGCTGTAAAATAATTTTGCTTAAGTGATCAGCCTAAGGTCCATTCGTTAATTAACCCAACGTGTTTATTATTCCACTGGAACAGCATCCACAAACGTCTCATTGTTAGGTCCTTTTTAATATTTTGTCATAAAGTACTAATTAGCACATTGCCCCCTGACAGCGTGATCCGGTGTGATCCATTCTACAGGTAACCACTTCTTGCCATCCAGTATAGCACTTCACATGGCAATGCTGAGGCCTAGGACTAATTTCAGTCCACAAGTATCAATGTCAGGATGATTTTGGATTGGTATCTGGGAATTTGTCGGTCTGTAGTGTACATTATACTCAGACCTGCATATAACAATTCAATCAGAAAATCTTTGCCGGTGGACACAGTAAAGATGGCAATAGCTGGATTTCCCTGGACAGACATAGTTTTCCTAACATCCGGGTGAAATCATGGGTTACGGGGCATAAATAAACATCATAGATAGTTATAGAGATATCGCTATGTGATTAGATCTCCATCTCAGGTCTATGGCCCACCCAGTGTAATTGCTCAGAGGGATTGGAAGGTCTTCTATACCCCTCACATTACCTGTATCAGACAGTTCAGGCCACTCTGAAGACTTCCGCTCATCACACAGTTCTTGGTGGTCCCCACATACAGGTTGTCACCCCCTCGGCCCTCTGTAATCGTCCTGACCGGCCCAAAACACTCTGGAATCTGAAGGATGAATTATAAAAGTTTACAGATGATATAATGATCTCTT
>NC_092871.1:213531-218545 GCF_032062135.1 Pyxicephalus adspersus | reverse complement strand
CAGAGGACAAATCGCGGCTTCTCATATTTCTGTGGGAGGAAATCTCGTCGTTAGTGTCACAGTCTGCACAAAGTCTTGGAAATCCTCACATTTCTCAGCATCCATCCATCTAATCAGACAGAATTACAATTGGAGGATTCCAGCAAATGCTGCAGCTGACCACGATATTGACCTAAATTAGGGATCCAGTACTGAGGGAGAACTCCGGTTACCATTATCGGACTATACTAACCCACCGGTATCATTAGTTCACCTGCTGACACCGCTTTCCTGGCCTTCACATTCCTTTGTATTGGGTGGGAGACAGCCAGACAAGCAGCATTTTTAGGTGTGATCATGTCTGGTGGCCCCTCTGTGTCATCCACACACAGCAACATTTACACTTCTAGTACAAGGAAGATTCTGATTGGAGGAATTTCTGTTCTTCATAGCAGATAACTTTGTGGGGTCCCCAGCTCATGAACAGAAGGGTGAATGGGCTCATCACTGTGACACATCTAGGAAATATATTGGTGGACGGGGCCCATATTATGTATCACAATGCGGATCATAGAGCCTTACTAGGTATTTATTGTGAGCAGCCATTGGATATTTGATTTTCAGGTTATCTTTATGTTTGATTGCTCAGAGTGCCAATTCTCTTAATTACCTCAAATACCCCCTGCCTCTTGCTTAGCAAGGCGGTTCCTCCTGTGGCCCCTGCACCAGTAGCACCCTCGAGGCTCCAGTAGTACAGCTGGGACTTGCCACAGGTGATTATCAGGTTGGGTTCTGTGGGGTGGAAGATAGCGGCCAGTACCGGCTCTGTGGAGCACTGGGAACAAACAGAGCAACAATGAATTATTGGTGGGCCTTATTAATGTTCACGAGTACTTACCTTAACCTTTCACATGTACTTACCTTCACCTCTGTCACCTTCTGCTCACGCTGCCACTGCCACACAGACAAGACGTGGTCCCCAGACTCATCACATGCACACAAATGGCTGCCACCATCCTGTGAAGAGAAGAGACGCCCCAGCATTATGTGGTATACAGAAGGAGGGGGCTTGCTATGGCAGAACACTCACCGTCTTGGAAAAGCTCAGGCAAGTCACCGCTCGGTCAAAATGTCCAATTCCAATGACATGAAGGGTGCAGAGACTGACTGAGTGCCAGATACGGACGTGACATGGCAGAGGCTAGGAGAGTACAGAATGTCAGACCATTGCTGTGCATTATTATGTGGACCCCAAATCTTCTCCATCATTTACCTTGCCATCCTGGGAGTTACCAGCCACTTGTCCACTGGCAATGGTGACCGAGTCTGGATGGACAGCCAAGCTATGGAAAATGGACAGACGTCATTTCATTATTCATAGAATGGACGGTGTGCGGACCCTGGCGGATGTGTGAAGTTCTGACCTTTTTATGTCATCCGTGTGTCCACGGTAGTGTCGCTGGGTGCCAGCCACGGGGTCATACAAGACACAAACTGCAGCGGTAAAGTACAGCAACTCCCCTGATGGCAGAATGTAAAGGTTACTGCGGCAGTCCCGACCCCGATAGCCATATCTGTGCCCCTTTCAGGTTAAGGATTATTATGGGACATGTGGCCAGTATGTGTGGGGGTACCCGGTGCAGAAATCAGTGGTAAAGATATTACAGTGAAGGATACACCCAATCCAGCTGCAGCTCTCTTGTTGGGAGATCTCCTCTGGCTTCTATATTGTATGAAGCTACCAACGAATCGGGAACATAGAGAGGAACAGAGCGACCCCTTAAATACAGCTTCACCACTCCTTCTTCTATATGGAGAAAGGAACAAAGTCAGATACCACGCATGATGTGTTACATGTAAATCATCATACACGCACAATAAAAAAAGTAAAGCGATTGTATAGAGATCCACATGGAGGCTGCATCACACCAGTGGTCATTGCTGTCCTATAATCCCTCCAGCCAAGCTCATTATAGACAACAATTATGTGTCAGTCTGCTGACCCCCCCAATGTTCCCTGCCATCCCCCCAACCTAGGACACGGAATTGTCCTGCCACATTTACAGTGTCCAGTCCATGCTACGTGGTAATAATTTATAAAATGGATATCACATCCTCCGGGAAGCTATGAATGAGATTGATGGTGGCGTGGGCTCTGTACATAATACTCCGGATGGATGTACCTGGAATTAAGGAGGATTGAAGCAGGCATGGTATGTTCACATACTGATCCCACTCTCTTACACTCCATTATCTTATTTCCTTACTTACTTGTGAATGTTCCAATAAAGTTGATGCCAATAGAGTTGGAGTTGTAGTTGGGGGCATGAGCACCTACTGAGGTCCAGCCACGGCCCTCGAATACGCTACCATCTCCTCCAACCAGGAAGCTGTGGATAGAAAAGGGGAACATTAGGAAAGCCCAGACACAGCTGTCTGTTGACACATACACCGTGTCTCAAAAATGTGAGATTCTTACTTGTATCCAATGTCACACCAGCCGTTGCTGTTCATGTGATAGTTCTGGACATTCTTGACCTGGGTGATGCAAGTGGACTGGGTAGAGCAGGAGGAACCGGCAGTATGGTGAATGATAACATATGTGACAGGAGTGGCCATGGCGGTGCGGCAGGTTGCAGCACGTCCTCCCCACTGGGATTTAGTAAGGATGGTGGGGCAACCTGTGGGATGAAACAAAGCAAAAATACTGCTCTCAGTAGTTGATCCTTTATACTCTTTAACTCCACTTTTATGTGTATACTGTCCTTTCTGCCTCACTATATCTGCTGTCTTCCTCTGTATAATTACCCCTCTTTGGTGTATTACCCCCATCTCAGTACACCTATACTACACCTTCTTCCTCTATATAACTACAGTTCCCTTTACTATTACCTGTGTAATATAAATGTGTGTGTGGTCATGCTATATCTAGTAGTAGTCACATTCATGTAAATATGTTCTTCTGATATTGAAGATGTTTCGTAGAGTATCAGGAACATATCCCAGGATTTCTATCCTCACAGGTCGGCCATTATTAGACCTGAACAAGAACAAATCTAGCTGAGCGTGGCTAGCTACTACTAGCCATGCCATGACCTGGATGAATTCAAACCTTCTTATTCTGTGGAAGATAATCATTTTGTGGTGTATACCAAGAAACGGGTTCAGGAATATAAGAAGAAAACTTGTAAACGACAAGAACAACCTCAGTCTACTTCATAGACTTATCCGCAAGGTATGTAGTTAGCTATATACATTTACTAGGCCCTCAAAAACAACTGCTAAATGAATGGGCGAGACCTACTACACCATTTATGTTTTAAGGCGGATGATCTTTGATGAACTTAGAGTTTGGCATTACTAATATCTGCTAAGATCATACAAGGAGTAGTTACATTTACAGAATCAGCTCACCTTGCCCAGTAAGCTAATAACAAGAAAAGATCAATTAACGTTTAACAACTCAACATTGTGCCAGATAAACTCTGCGGAACCATTCCATATCCCAGCAATACACGGAGACAGAAGGTGAGGGAGCTAGGGGTATCTATGGTGTATTAGGAAAGCCTGGACCTGGGGATACCCCTTGATACACCTTGATGAATAATTACATCCATAAGTTAGGTCCACAATTCCTTTTATTATGTCTGTACTCACATTGGGCCACAGCGCAGAGAGCAGCCAGGAGGAAGGCGAGACGCAGCATGATTGTCAGGATCCTAGAGAGACACAAAGTATAATACATATGAACCAGAAACACAATATATCATGGGACATATGGGGACAAAGTCATTTGTAGTTTGAGTACCACAATGTTAAAGTAAATGCCTGAAAGCAGACAAATAATATGTGTTATAGTGTATTTATATTGTAGTATGTGTAGTGTGTTATAGCATGTACTGCAATATATTATAGTATATCAGACGTCACGTGACTTTGTGTTCCATGTCTGAAATATCTGGAAGGTATCCTCTGTATACTACATGGAGAGCCTATCCTCTGTATACTACATGGAGAGCCTATCCTCTGTATTCAATGGGAACATGCTGGGTGCATATTGTAAGGTTTTCTGTAGCCAAGCCAAATTGCAATATAGATGTATTCTGTAGATATATAACCTCAGCCTCTTTCAGGTATTTCGGGTGCGTCTGCTGTATGGTCCCTGGTCTGTCTGTGTGTCTCTGGTGGCTCCAGGCTGCTTTTCTGGGGGTTTAGATAACTAACAGATTTTTTCAGGTTCTGCATGTTTGAAATAAGTCCATGTTACAATAATGAGCATTGGTGATTGACAGCAAGCAATGGGAGTTCAGGTTTTTTTTGCTAGTTTGGGGACAGGTGCATTCCTATTGGTTGCTCTGTCTTTTTGTGTAAGGTCATGTGACTCTGAACAGAATGGCTGTACCTTTTAGAGAATACCGGTGTGCCCCCTTTTTTTGGGGAGGAAGGTGAGGTGGACATGCCGCTTCTCCTTCTGGGTGTGATGCCATTTTGTGATGACCGAGGTGGAGGTTTAACCACATGGGCCCCTGAAAAGACACATCATATATATCAGACTCTTTAGAGAAATCATTTACATGTCCACAGTCTCCTCTGACACTTCCCCACCCACAGACTGTGACCAGTGATATATTGTGGTATATTGGGCCTTCCCTAGCGGCCCTGGGGTAACTGGGTCTCTGTGCTTCTCTGTCCAATGCAGACAGATCGTGCCTGGTGGGAGGTTGAAGAAGGGTGCTGTACATAGCTTCCTGAAACCATATCAGCTCCTTTCCTCAGTACTTCCCTCAAGACCACTCAGCTCTGACAATAACAGTGAGACACTTCTTGCTCTGTTTCCTGCATGCTGCATGGGGGAGGAAAGCAGATTCTGAGCATGAACACCACTTGTAGGCTCCTGCACTTCCCCCTCCCCACTAGTGACAATACCTGAGTGTCAAAGGGGCCACAAAGAATCAGCCAAAAAGAAAAGGGCAGTCAATGATTTCTGTCAAAAAACAACACAAAGTTTTGTTAATTTCTGGATTTTCGTAGTATT
>NC_092871.1:208822-213439 GCF_032062135.1 Pyxicephalus adspersus | reverse complement strand
GTCGATAATCTGGTAGTATGTGGTCAGTATCCTGTTGGGAGTGCGTGATCAGTGATTTGTTGGTAGTATGTTGTTGATCTGTTGGAGATCTGTGGTTGGTAATTTGTTAGTAGTATGTGGTTGGTGATCTGTTGATAATGCGTGGTCAGTGATCTGTTGGGGATGCATGGTCGTGATCTGATCGGGATGCGTGGTTGGTGATCTGTTGGTGGTATGTGGTCGGTGATTGCTTGGTAGTATGTGATTGATGGTCTGTTGGGAATGTGTGGTCAGTGATCTGTTGGGGATGCGTGGTCAGTGATCTGTTGGTAGTATGTTGTCGGTAATCTGTTGGTGATGCATGGTCAGTAACATGTTGAGAATGTGTGGTTGGTGGTTTGTTGGTAGTATGTTGTTGGTGATCTGTTGGAGATCTGTGGTCAGTAATTTGTTAGTAGTATGTGGTCGGTGATCTGTTGGGGATGCATGGTCATGATCTGCTCGGGATGCGTGGTTGGTGATCTGTTGCTGGTATGTGGTTGTTGATCTGTTGATATTATGTGGTCGGTGATTGCTTGGTAGTATGTGGTTGATGGTCTGTTGGGAATGTGTGGTCAGTGATCTGTTGGGGATGCGTGGTCGGTGATCTGTTGGTAGTATGTTGTTGGTGATCTGTTGGGGATGTATGGTCATGATCTGTTGGTGATGCATGGTCAGTAATCTGTTGGCAATGCGTGGTTGGTGATTTGTTGGTAGTATGTTGTTGGTGATATGTTGGAGATCTGTGATTGGTAATTTGTTAGTAGTATGTGGTTGGTGATCTGTTGGGGATGCATGGTTGTGATCTGCTCTGGATACGTGGTTGTGATCTGCTCTGGATGCGTGGTTGGTGATCTGTTGGTAGTATGTGGTTGGTGATCTGTTCATATTATGTGGTCGGTGATTGCTTGGTAGTATGTGGTTGATGGTCTGTTGGGAATGTGTGGTCAGTGATCTGTTGGGGATGCATGGTCAGTGATCTGTTGGAAATGTGTAGTCAGTGATCTGTTGGGGATGCATTGTCGGTGATCTGTGGGAATGTGTGGTCAGTAATCTGTTGGGGATAAGTGGTCGGTGATCTGTTGGGGACGCGTGATTGATGATTTGTTGGAAGTATGTGGTCCGTGATCTGTTTAGGATGTGAGGTCGGTGATCTATTGGGAATGCATGGTCGTGATCTGCTCAGGATGCGTGGTTGGTGATATGTTGGTGGTATGTGGTCGGTGATCTGTTGATTTTTATGTGGTCGGTGATTGCTTGTTAGTATGTGGCTGATGGTCTGTTGGGGATGCATGGTCAGTGATCTATTGGGGATGCGTAGTTGGTGATCTGTTGGAAATGTGTGGTCAGTGATCTGTTGGGGATGCCTGATTAGTGATCTGTTGGGGATGCATTGTCAGTAATCTGTGGGCATGTGTGGTCAGTATTCTGTTTGGGATACGTAGTCGGTGATCTGTTGGGGATGCATGGTTGGTGATTTGTTAGTAGTATGTGGTTGGTGCTCTGTTGGGGATGAGTGGTCAGTGATCTGTTGGGGATAAGTAGGTATAAATCTGTTGGTAGTATGTGGTCATGATCTGTTGAGGGATGTGTGGTTGGTTATCTGTTTGTAGTTTGTGGTAGTTTATCTTTTGGGGATGCGTGGTTGGTGAACTGTTGTTGATGCATGGTTGTTGATCTGTTGGTAGTATGAGGTCAGTGATCTGTTGGGGATGTGTGGTCGGTGATCTGTCGGGAATGCGTGTTTGGTGATCTGTTGTTAGTATGAGGTCAGTGATCTGTTAGAAATGTGTGGTCGGTGAGCTGTTGTTGATGCGTGGTTGGTTATCTGTTAGCGATGTGTGGTCAGTGAGCTTTTGGGGAGTGGTCGGTGATTTGTTGGGGATGAGTGGTTGGTGATCTGTTGGTAGTATGTGGTCGGTGATATGGTGTGGATGCATTGTGGGTACTTTGTTGGGGATAAATGGTTGGTGATCTGTTGGGGATGCATGGTTGGTGATCTGTTGGTAGTATGTGGTCGGTGAACTGTTGGGGATGCATGGTTTGTGATCTGTTGATAGTATGTGGTCAATGATCTGCTGGGGATGCCTGTTTGGTGATCTGTTGTTAGTATGAGGTCAGTGATCTGTTGGGGATGTGTGGTCGGTGATCTGTTGGGAATGCGTGGTCGGTGATCTCTTGGTAGTATGTGGTCAGTGATCTGTTGAGAATCTGTGGTCGGTGAGCTGTTGTTGATGCGTGGTTGGTTATCTGTTAGGGATGCGTGGTCAGTGGGCTTTTGGGGATGCGTGGTCGGTGATTTGTTGGGGATGTGTGGTTGGTGATCTGTTGGTAGTATGTGGTTAGTGATCTGTTGGGGATGTATGGTTGGTGATCTGCTTGGGATGTGAGGTGGGTGACTTGTTGGGGATGTGTGGTCGGTGATCTGTTGGGAATGCGTGATTGGGGATCTGTTGTTGATGCGTGGTGGGTGAGATGTTGGGGATGCGTGGTTGGTGATGTGTTGGGGATGCATGGTTGGTGATCTGTTGTCGGTGAACTGTTGGGGATGCATGGTTTGTGATCTGTTGATAGTATGTGGTCAATGATCTGCTGGGGATGCCTGTTTGGTGATCTGTTGTTAGTATGAGGTCAGTGATCTGTTGGGGATGTGTGGTCGGTGATCTGTTGGGAATGCGTGTTTGGTGATCTCTTGGTAGTATGTGGTCAGTGATCTGTTGAGAATCTGTGGTCGGTGAGCTGTTGTTGATGCGTGGTTGGTTATCTGTTAGGGATGCGTGGTCAGTGGGCTTTTGGGGATGCGTGGTCGGTGATTTGTTGGGGATGTGTGGTTGGTGATCTGTTGGTAGTATGTGGTTAGTGATCTGTTGGGGATGTATGGTTGGTGATCTGCTTGGGATGTGAGGTGGGTGACTTGTTGGGGATGTGTGGTCGGTGATCTGTTGGGAATGCGTGATTGGGGATCTGTTGTTGATGCGTGGTGGGTGAGATGTTGGGGATGCGTGGTTGGTGATGTGTTGGGGATGCATGGTTGGTGATCTGTTGATAGTATGTGGTCGGTGATCTGTTGGGGATGCATTGTTTGTGATCTGTTGGTGGTATGTGCTCAGTGATCTGCTGGGGATGCGTGGTTGGTGATCTGTTGGTAGTATGAGGTCAGTGATCTGTTGGGAATCTGTGGTCAGTTGTTGATGCGTGGTTGGTGATCTGTAGGTAGTATGTGGTCAGTGATCTGTTAGGGATGCGTGGTTTGTGTTTGAACTTTGAGTTTTCTAGATTTAGTGGCTATTGAACCCGATTATCATACATCAGATGGATCATCCCAATCAAGCTGAAATCGCTACATTGTAGTAATTTTAGGATTGCAGCAGGAACACATATCAGGCACTTTCAGGTTTGGGGTCTATGCTGTGCACCAATCAGGTTTCAGCTTTCATTTTTTCACTGCAGTTTGGCGAATATGGCTGAGAATCTGAATGGTTGATGGAGTCAGTCCCTCTTCCCTCAGGTGTATGTTATTTTCTGTTGGTTGTTAGATGTGAGTGGGGCCCATGGCTCTGAGCGTACAGCGCCCCCTGGTGGATGACATGATATTGCTCTGGTTCCATGTAATGGGAGTACTTCTGTTTAGGAATGACAATAATCCCTCCACCCATTAGCAGAGCATCTCACCTTGTCTCCCCCGCAGGGGATCACCTCTCTCCTCACAGACACGCAGCCTCCTCAATGCATCACTCAGTGCAGCGCGCAGGACCTGCATCTCGTCCTCCTGGAGTTGCAGCCTTTGTTCCAGGTTGGATATGCGGTCATCGGTGTCCATGGCGCTGGGGCCGGACAGGCCATCATCTAGGGTGCAATCTGGAGATTAGAGAGCTCATGGGCCTGGTGAAGGGTTAACCAGCATAGCATTGTCCCCCCTCCCCCATCACCCAGATGGTACTCGGCTGTGCCACCCTGGCCCTCTCCCTATTGTCCCCCATCCCCTCCCATATCCTATACTCACCATTGCAGTACTGCAGCAGGGAGCTGGTGTCATAGACAGAGCTGCCTCCGGCCCCGGACTCGGACATTCTGCCCGTTCTCTGTGACACAATTATTATGTTGGATGTCTTCCCCTGCCTGGCTTCTTCTCTGCCTTTCTTCTCACATCCCTCCTTCTCTGGTCGCCATGGTAACTGCTTCCTGCAGCATCCCCTGGTACCCACCCGCCCATTCCTTCACAGGAGACTCCGCCCCCTCTATATATATTATATATACCTCACATGATTGGCTACTGCCTCTTCTCTGAAATCTGACAGCTGTCAATTATCACTAATCACAGCCAATCAGATTGCTCTATGTGTCCCCTATTGTCCTAAGGTGTCACCAGGACAGGAAGTAAAAGAAAATCTACCCAAGACAGCTATAAAAGCTATGCCAGTCTGAACAAGGATCTTTATGGCAGGATCACCAATGATCACTTACTTAAATCTGCTGATGTCACAAAAAATCATTAAAGTTTACATCTTCCATAAGAATTTATTTTTATTTCAGTCAGAAGGAATCACAAAAACAATAAAAAAGAGAATCTAATACAATCTGCTTATTCTATATTGCAGA
>NC_092871.1:201347-207787 GCF_032062135.1 Pyxicephalus adspersus | reverse complement strand
TTGGCCTCTTGCATATTTCACTTGGGACTCTGTTAACCTGGAGGGGGGGGGGGAGGTCCTCGCCTTTTGTTATCTTTGTGGTACTCTCTGTCACCCTCTGGGGGATGGGGGATTATCACCCTCTGAGAAGATATTGGCCTCCTGTATGGTTTTTGGGGCTCCCTGTCACCCTCTAGTGGAAGGGGGATTATGGCCTCGTCTATCCATCACATCATTGGGGCTCCTTGTGACCCTCTGTGAAGATCATGGCCTTCTGTATGGTTTTTGGGGCTCTCTGTCACCCTCTGAGTATATCTTGGCCTCCTGTATGGTTTTGGGGGCTTTCTGTGACCCTGTATGATTTTGAGGGCTCTTTGTCACCCTCTGAGAAGATCCTGGCCCCCTGCATGGTTTGGTGGTCTCTGTGACCCTCTGAGAAGCTCTTGGCCTTCTGTATGGTTTTTAGGGCTCTCTGTAAACCTCAGAGAACATCTTGGCCTCCTGTATAGTTTGTGGGGCTCTCTGTGACCCTCTGAGAAGATCCTGACCTCCTTTATGGTTTTCGGGCTCTATGTCACCCTCTGAGAAGATCCTGGCTTCCTGTATGGTTTTTGGGGCTCTATGTCACCATCTGAAAAGATCTTGGCTTCCTGTATGGTTTGGGGGACTCTCTGTCACCCTCTGAGAAGTTCTTGGCCTCCTGTATGGTTTTGGGGCCTCTTTGTCACCCTCTGAGAAAATCCTGGCCTTCTGTATGGTTTTAGGGTCTCTCTGTGGCCCTCTGAGAAGATCCTGGCCTCCTGTATGGTTTTGGGAGCTCTCTGTGACACTCTGAGAAGATCCTGGCCTCCTGTGTGGTTTTGGGGGCTCTCTGTCACCCTCTGAGAAGATCCTGACCTCCTTCATGGTTTCGGGGCTCTTTGTCACCCTCTGAGAATATCTTGGCCTCCTGTATGGTTTGGGGGGCTCTCTGTCACCCTCTGAGAAGTTCTTGGCTTCCTGTACGGTTTTGGGAGCTCTATATCACCCTCTGAGAAGATCCTGGCCTCCTGTACAGTTAATGGTGCTCTCTGTTGCCCTCTGAGAAGATCCTGGCCTCCTGTATGGTTTTCGGGGCTCTCTGTTATCCTCTGAGAAGCTCTTGGCCTCCTCTATGGTTTAGGGGCTCTCTGTGCCCTCTGAGAAGATCTTGGCCTCCTGTATGTTTTTTTTGGGTCTCTGTCACACTCTGAGACGATCTTGGCCTCCTGTATGGTTTTGGGGGCTGTCTGTGACCCACTTAGAAGATCTGGCCTCCTGTATGGTTTTAGGGGCTCTCTGTCACCCTCTGAGAAGATCTGGCCTCCTGTATGGTTTTGGGGGCTCTCTGTCACCCTCCGGGAAGATCCTGGCCTCCTGTATGGTTTTGAGGGGTCATTGTCACCCTCTGAGAAGATCCTGACCTCCTGTTTGGTTTTGGGGCTCTTTGTCACCCTCTGAGAAGATCCTGGCTCCCTGTATGGTTTTGGCGGATCTCTGTGACCCTCTGAGTAGATCTTAGTTTCCTGTATGGTTTTGGGGGCTCTCTGTGACCATCTGAGAAGATTTTGGCCAGGTTTTTGGAGCTCTCTGTGACCATCTGAGAAAATCCTGGCCTTCTGTATGGTTTTGGGGGCTCTTTGTGACCCTCTGGGAAGATCTTAGCCTCATGTATGGTTTTTAGGGCTCTCTGTCACCCTCTGGGAAAATCTTGGCCTCCTGTATGGTTTTGGGGGCTCTCTGACAACCACTGAGAAGATCTCGGCCTCCTGTATGGTTTTGAGGTCTTCATGTGACCCTCTGAGAAGATCCTGGCCTCCTGTAGGGTTTTGGGGGCTCTCTGTCACCCTCTGAGAAGATCCTGGCTTCCTGTATGGTTTTGGGGGCTCATTGTCACCCTCTGGGAAGATCCTGACCTCCTGTTTGGTTTTGGGGCTCTCTGTCACCCTCTGAAAAGATCCTGGCCCCCTGTATGGTTTTGGCTGCTCTCTGTGACCCTCTGAGTAGATCTTAGCTTCTTGTATGATTTTGAGGTCTCCTTGTGACCCTCTGAGAAGATCTTGACCTCCTGTATGGTTTTGGGGGCTCTCTGTCAACCACTGAGAAGATCTCGGCCTCCTGTATGGGTTTGAGGTCTCCATGTGACCCTCTGAGAAGATCCTGGCCTCCTGTAGGGTTTTGGGGGCTCTCTGTGACCCTCTGAGACGATCTTGGCCTCCTGTATGGTTTAGGGGGCTCTGTGTGACCCTCTGAGAAGATCTGGGCCTCCTGTATGTTTTTTTTTTTGAGTCTCTGTCACCCTGTGAGAAGTTCTTGGCCTCCTGTATGGTTTTGGGGGCTCTATGCCACCCTATGAGAAGATCTGGCCTCCTGTATGGTTTGGGGGGCTCTCTGTCACCCTCTGAGAAGATCCTGGCCCCCTGTATGGTTTTGGCGGCTCTCTGTGACCCTCTGAGTAGATCTTTGCTTCCTTTATGGTTATGGGGGCTCTTTGTGACCCTCTGGGAAGATCTTAGCCTCCTGTATGGTTTTGGGGGCTCTCTGTGACCCTCTGGGAAGATCTTAGCCTCCTGTATGGTTTTTAGGGCTCTATGTCACCCTCTGGGAAGATCTTGGCCTCCTGTATGGTTTTGGGGGCTCTCTGTCAACCACTGAGAACATCTTGGCCTCCTGTATGGTTTTGAGGTCTCCATGTGACCCTCTGAGAAGATCCTGGCCTCCTGTAGGGTTTTGGGGGCTCTCTGTGACCTTCTGAGAAGATCCAGGCCTCCTGTATGGTTTTGGGGGCTCTCTGTCACCCGCTGGGGAGATCTTGGCCTCCTGTATGGTTTTGGGGGCTCTCTGTCACCCTCTTGGAGGTTCTTGGCCTATTGTATGGTTTTGGGGGCTCTCTGTCAACCACTGAGAAGATCTTGGCCTCCTGTATGGTTTTGGGGGCTCTCTGTGACCCTCTGAGAAGATATTGGCCTCCTGTATGGTTTTGGGGGTCTCTGTAATCCTCTGAGAAGATCTTGGCCTCCTCTATGGTTTAGGGGCTCTCTGTCACCCTCTGAGAAGATCTTGGCCTCCTGTATGGTTTATGGGGCTCTCTGTGACCCTCTGATAAGATCTTGGCCTCCTGTATGTTTTTTTTGGGTCTCTGACCCTCTGGAAAGATCTTGGCCTCCTGTATGGTTTTGGGGGCTCTCTGTCACCCTCTGAGAAGATCTGGCCTCCTGTATGATTTTGTGGGCTCTCTGCCACCCTCTGAGAAGGTCTGGCCTCCTGTATGGTTTTTGGGGCTCTCTGTCACCCTCTGAGAAGATCCTGGCTTCCTGTATGGTTTTGGGGGCTCATTGTCACCCTCTGGGAAGATTCTGACCTCCTGTTTGGTTTTGGGGCTCTCTGTCACCCTCTGAGAAGATCCTGGCCCCCTGTATGGTTTTGGCGGCTCTCTGTGACCCTCTGAGTAGATCTTAGCTTCTTGTATGATTTTGAGGTCTCCTTGTGACCCTCTGAGAAGATCTTGACATCCTGTATGGTTTTGGGGCTCTCTGTGACCCTCTGGGAAGATCTTAGCCTCCTGTATGGTTTTTAGGGCTCTATGTCACCCTCTGGGAAGATCTTGGCTTCCTGTATGGTTTGGGGGGCTCTCTGTCAACCACTGAGAAGATCTTGGCCTCTTGTATGGTTTGGGGATTTCTATCACCCTCTGAGAAGGTCCTGGCCTCCTGTATGGTTTTGGGGGCTCTCTGTGACCCTCTGAGAAGATCTTAGCCTTCTGTATGGTTTGGTGGTCTCTCTGTGACCCTCTGAGAAGACCCAGGCCTCTTGTATTGTTTTTGGGGCTCTCTGTCACCATTGGAGGCCATCACAGCCTTGTTTCTGCTTTGTGGGGTTCACTGTCTCCCTTTTGGAGGGTCTTAGCTTCACCTATGCTTCATGGGGCTTATTCTCACCCTCAGGTCATTTCAGGCTCATCTTTTCACTTCTGGGTTTTCTTCTCTGTTTGGGGGAGATCTCTCCCTCCTCTGTTCTCCATTGTCAGCTCTCTCCTGTAGCCTTCAAGGGTTACAAGTCATTTGCTGGATCCATCTGCGGGCAGAGGAGAGACAGTTACAGATGAGAGTTTCCTCTCTCTAATGCCATTACTGTCCCCACATCCTCCTCTTTCTGGTATGTATCCTGTAAGGGTCAACGAAATCTGACAGTGAGCAAAGATGGAGGCTGGGAGAAGGCGGTATGGGGGGGGGGGGGGGATATAAAGCCAGGACTTTAATTTCTATCTTCTGTAGTTGTGTACACTGAGGGGCCAGGGGACATTGTGAAGAGTTTAATGGGGGATGAGTGGTGTTATTATGATAAGAGGGGCAGTAATGAATGATCTGTGGATAGGAAATGGGAGGGGGGGGGGGCAGGTGTGAGGTCACTCAGAGACACCTTGTACCTATTGTTCCCTATTGATTGTTTAAATAATGTCAATAAATGTGACAATCATTAAACTTTAACACAATAATGGTTACCAGGTAATGCACCTCCATACCCAACACTGCAATAATGATGAAAGTTCAGACTGCGCTCCATTGTTCTCAGTTGGTGAGAGAAGCCCTGACATTCAGATGATGGAGGGTAAAGGACTCCGCTGGTGACATGGACAATCCAGTGTATGGGAATGTGTTGTAGAATGTTTGCCAAGCAGGACACACAAAAACATTTATCCAATACAAACATTGTTTAGTGCGGCATTACAACTTTCATCCAATCAGATTGTATAATCCCCAATATACAAAGGGAAATGTTTTTCTACCAAAGATTATTTCACATTGTATATACAGAACACAAAACATTGCACACACAGATACATTGTGCGCTGTGTGTGTGTGCGCTGTGTGTGTGTGCGCTGTGTGTGATTTGTCTGTGTGTACACTGTGTGTCTTGGTTGGGTCAAATTATTAAAATTTCCATCATGAAGGGAAATGTTTTACTGTCATCAATGTGGTGCTGGTCCCCACAATATGTGCTAATCATACACAGTGTATAGGATTGTGTGGGAAATGTACACAACTTTCTACAGTCACCCAGACAATACTGGATATAAATGGGGTTTTATACGGGAATTGTCCCAGAATCACCCCTTGTACCCTGAAATACATATCTGCATGGAGTATGTCCCGCCCAGTATATCTCTACATGTATGATCTCTGCTCCTCCTTCTCTGTTCCTGGGATTTCAACTCACTGACAGAGGAGCACAGACCACAGCTGGGACTTTGTGTGAGTAGCACAGTGTGCGCCCTGATCTATGGTTTACCTATGGGGTGATGTATATATCATGGGGACCAAGGGACTGTCATTTATATACCACCAGTGAATGTACATTCACTGCTTAATAAATAAGGGGTCTGTTATTACACAATTTTCACCAATGATTTACACATCTTTCTATTTGGGTGCAAACTGTTCGGGGTGGGGTCAGACCCTTTGAACAGAGCATTAGAAGCCATTGGGATATTTTATGTTTGTGATCTCAGATGCCATTCCAGCATTGTTTTCTTGCAGAATGTCCACTCCGACACGGTACATGAGATGGTTCAGGCATGGAAACGATATCAGGAGGAGTGTGAGCACAAGATGAGGGCTGATCCCCCCATGAGTGGTGAGACAAATAAAAGTAATACTTTGTAAATCTAGAACATAGGTATGAGGAAAGGTCCCACTTGGAAATGTAATAAATGGTTTCTATTAAGGTGCCTGACATCACCTGATGCCATTACAGGTGGGTGAACAGTCTGCTGCTGTGATTGCAGGTGTGTACTGTAACCGGACGTTTGACATGTATGTATGCTGGGGGGATGCGGCAGCCAACACGACACACGCAGAGCCCTGTCCGTCCTACTTGCCGTGGTATGGCCAAGGTGAGATGACACCTGAGCGGAGCTACTTGCTTAAAGTGACATAGGTAATCCATATTCTGCTTTCTTCCATCTTTCTAAAGTAAAAGACGGGTTTGTGTTCCGGCGATGTGATGCCGATGGTCAGTGGGTCCGAGATGAGACAGACATGACCTGGAGGGACCACTCTCAGTGCGAAAATGTCAACCCAGAAGAGGAACAATTACAGGTAAGAGAAAGCTGCAGTCACCTTCATATGTAACAGAACAATATACATGTATAATAATATAAGTGTTTAAGTGTTGCCAAACATTAGAGTGTCAGCTCCTGTGTACAGTTTTTATGCACTGATAATAGATGATAATCTTGTTGTGTCCCTGCAGTGGGAAGCGTGGATTCTGTCCCAGTTGCGGGTGATGTACAGTGTGGGATATGGGATTTCACTGGCCGCGCTGACCGTGGCTCTCTGTATATTAACACAACTCAGGTAAGTCTTCCTTCCCCATTTATTATAACACTGGGGAACAATTCTGAACAAACTTTTTGTTGACTTTATTTACACTATAACAGGTAT
>NC_092871.1:193293-194102 GCF_032062135.1 Pyxicephalus adspersus | reverse complement strand
GATGTCATAGAGTAATAATAAATCCTTTGCATGAACAAAAGAAATTTAAATAAACAGAACATTCAAGTTATTATTTTATTATTTTTTCATTGTATGTAAAATTTGTATGTTTTTTGACAAAAATGGAGGGTACCCTGTATCATAAAAACTGGATGTGATAGCAAAATCCTGGGGTCATTTCTGGATTCACCACCCAAAAATTAGTTAAAAAACAAGTGTAAGATCTAACTCAACAAAAAATGTGTTCCCCAATGTTATTGGTGTTCATGATAAGAATGCCATGAGTTGCACAGAGTATGACATCAAATACTTTAATAAACATCAAGTGCTGCTTTCCTGTACAAAACATTACCTGCAAACCACAACCAGGTAACATTCCTGCAGCATGTGCAAAAACATGTTTTTAGTGGGATATATTATATGATCTGAGTGTAATATTTACTGACAATAGGAATGGACTATCTGTATTACATAATGACAATCAGAGTCCTCGGGCGTTGGATTTTGCATTCAGAAGCCAAATTTATGCAGAAAGTCAAATTTTTAGGGCTGTGCTAGTTTTATCTGATTTTCATTTGTCTGACATAATAAACTGACAGCTTAATAAATGTTGCTTTATGTGTTGCAGGCGTCTGCGCTGTACACGGAATCTTATCCACTGTAACCTGTTTGTGTCTTTCATCCTGCGTGCTGTGTCTCTGCTGACCCGCGATGCTCTTCTCATACACCAACACAACATGGTTCAGGGTCAGGAAGACATGATTGTTCTGCTGAGAGAAAAAGTGAGACCATGGGGTAAAATCTCTCCT
>NC_092871.1:177153-192209 GCF_032062135.1 Pyxicephalus adspersus | reverse complement strand
GGCTTCTTTGATCTGTGCATGTGGTTGATCTTGTCAGGCTTCTCTCATTACTTGTATGGGGTAAGGTCTGATCAGGGTTGTTACCTGTAAAGGTTGGGATGACAACCCCCCTGTTCTGTATGGGGGTCCTCACAGTGTCCTCTGTCTCCCCAGACTCTGGTTGGGTGTCGCGTTGCTCAGACCATCACACAGTATTGTGTAGCTGCCAATTACTACTGGCTGCTAGTGGAGGGCCTCTACCTACACAACCTGCTGGTTGTTTTGTCTTTCTCTGAAGAATCAGCACTGCCGCGATATATGGCGCTGGGATGGGGTAAGTCCATGATCTCTATGGGATGTACTTATTACCCCGGGACATATCACAATGACACGCCTTCCTGCCACGTCAGTGACTGTGTGTTTCCTGTAGGGGCTCCTGTGCTGTTTGTTGTCCCGTGGGGCGTTGTGCGGCAGTTGTATGAGAACACACAGTGAGTACAACACAATTTCCACTCCATACTACCAGCACGTGTCCAGAGGGAGCATAACAATGCCAAATAACATTTCCTGGTATAGTGCAGGGGACACCATGAACATCCCATGAGATTGTGTGACGGCCTTGTCTGTCTTCTAGGTGTTGGGAGAGAAATGACAACCGCTCATACTGGTGGATAATTCGATCTCCAATTCTGTTTGCTGTTGTGGTGAGTGGAGTCCCTGTGACACTGGGCATTTGTTATTATTGTGTTCCCTTATCTGCTGAATTGCACATGACTGAGGTATGCCAACCTGTGCTACCTACTCCACTCTTCTCACCTCCAATTTACCTTACAATAACACACCGACACCTGCAGGTATGGTGAAATTGGCCCTAAGGCTGTTTATTAATATAACACTTTTAAATAACTCAACACATTACAAATGACAAATAATCACTATAGCATTATCCCTCTCAGGCGTCTTAACTCCATTTCACCACATTTACACTGGATCTTAAATTGATATAAATCTGCCACTCTACAGCCTCAGGAACGATATCAATCCCGCATCTCCAATACAAAGTTATTCACCTCCCTGTTCACTTTTGCCCTGGCCTTATTTAGCCGTACCACTGACCTTGCCTGCCTCCAACTTGTCCTGGCCACTATGTCTGACCACGATAAGGTTTGGGAAGGCCGTCCGTAGACGCAGGAAATCCCACTTGATATCCCTAATGAGTTCTCTTATTGACCTGACCCCCAAATCATTTGCACCTGCATGAATAACAACCACGTCAGATGGCCTATCCAACCTAGAAAAAATATTAATCTCCAGTAACACTCTGCTCCATACCATTCCTGGTACCCCAATCCACCAAAGTACCCCCTCCTCACGGGAGATCCCCAGCTGCTGTCGTTCAGGCCGAACTGCTGCTCGCCTAGCACCCCAACAGACATAGGAATGTCCCACAATCCATAAAATAACAGGGAACTGCATCTAAATGAAACGAAAACACAAGACCTGGAAAATTGTGCATTACCCCCATTCTCAACAAACCTGCCTACCTGCCACCTCTCCAACCTCCCTCTACAGATCCCTCAATTTGTCCTCCGGCAGCCGAAATTCCATTGCCATAGTATCAATCACTATGCCCAAGAAAGACAGCTCAGTCACAGGGCCTTCTGTCTTATCCGGGGCCAGTGGAACCCCAAGACGGTCCGCCACATACTGCATTGTGCCCAACAACAAGCTGCAGATACGTGACCCCGGGGACCCACACAGAGGAAATCATCCAAGTAGTGTAGCAGCAAAGGGACCCCCACCAAATCCTTTACTACTCACTCTATAAAAGTACTAATAGTTTGGAATAAGGCACATGACACTGAATAGCCCATGGGAAGACAGCGATCCTCAAAGAACCCCCCCCCCCATGTACAGCCAAGCCACTGGGTGGACCGAAAGCAGCCAATAGGCTGCCTCTATGTCCACTCTAGCTAACAGCGCTCCTTGTCCATACTTCTGGACCCATCTCACCTCTTCGTCAAAAGAGGCATATGACATCGAGCAAAGCTTGGGTCAATAGCCACATTCACCGAACCCCCGTTCGGATAGGAAAGGTGGTGAATCAATCTAAACTTATTAGCCTCCCTTTTGGGTACCAAGCCCAATGGGGATGCCACCAAACCCATGACTGGGGGGGTTCTACAAAAGGCTCTGCCATGCGCCCTAAACTCACCTTTTTGTACAATTTTGACAGCACTACCTCAGGGTTGTTCAATGCCGAGCGCAAATATCTGGGAACTTGCGGCACCAAAAGCATTGCACATGGAAAGCCCCTCCCAAACCCCTCCTTCAGGACCCGTGCTGCTTTCTGGTCCGGATACCTATTTAGGAAAGGTAGCATCCTTTCTAGTCCCACTAGAAACCACCCCCCCCTCTTTGCCCCAATTGCCTTCCACACCTTGCAACACCATGGGCTCCCCCACACCCCGAACAATTATGCAGGAAATGGCAGAAATTTCGCCTTTCTTTAAATTGCAAGCATGTCCCCTTCTTGTGTAGGGCAGAGAAATTAGAGGAATTCTGGCTTCTGGCCCCCCAAGAAAGTGCTGATATCATCAAACGCATCCACAGACCTATGCGTTGCCTGAACTGCTCATCATACGTAAGCCATGCCTGCCCCCCATAAACCCTGTAAGCCTCACTAATGCCTTCCAAATATCCAAAAAGCGCCAAGCAATGCTCTGGCTTCTTTTCCCCAACTACGCTCGCCAAAATGGAAAAAGCCTGAAGCCGATTCCAAGCCAGGTCTGTGGTATCGGGCGATGCCGCCGCGACTCCTCATCCCCCTTTCTATCATCCCCAGCCCCACCTCTGTCCAAATAAAATGTTCCAAAGGGAGAAGGGAAAATATTTCCATATACTGACCTCGCCATATTTTCTCCCGCACTTCCTGTTTCAGATGCGACCCCAAATGTCCCTCAAAACAAACGTACACTTCTCCCCGTGCACTGTCACCTACATTTACGTGATCTGGCTCTACTGCATGAGCCCCCTTCTGCCCAGCATGCTTACCCGGCCTAACCCCCAACCCCCCTTTAACCCCCAGCGCCCCCCTTGTCTGCCCTGGCCTGCAGCAAGTCTTGTAACAAGGCCCTAACCCCCTCCAACACTCAAGGCACCTCACTGACCCCTCCATCCATTCCTGCCCCCCCAACTGACCAGCATCTCACTGAGCCCCCCCACCCCTCCCTTCAACCCCCTTTTTTCCCACAGGGCCTACCTTGAAGCCTGACCTCCCTCACTGCCTATGGGCTCCGTGGCCGGAGCTCCTGTCGCCGATTACCCGCCTTCTTCAGCTGCCCACTGGTCAGGCAGCTCACCCTCCAGAAGGACCCCTTCCACTCCCTCCTCTTCACCTACCGAAGAAATGGGTCCTTCCGGAGAAATGGGTCCTTCCGGTGACGCACTTCCGGTGATGTCACCGTGCCTTGGCATGGTCAGGCACCATCTTCCTGAAGTCCTCTACTTCTCTGATCTTGCAATACCGCCGCCATCCTTGAAGGGACCACACCAGACACTGTATCCTGAATCCCGGAACCTGTTCCTCCACGGACCCACTTCTTGCACCAACTCATCTCTCCAACTGCACCTGGGGACAGGTCGGCGCCCGCATCAGGACCACCACCGTGCCGGGCCTCCGTTACCACTGCGCCATGACGCCTCTTCCGCAGTAAGGCCGCCTGCTCCCACATCCCTGCCGATCTAGAACGCACCCTGGGCAGTGGGACCCCAGGACTGCGTCCCCTTGGGCTCCGCCTTAGGGATTCATCCCAGCACCCCCCACTACCCCAGTAGTGGCCTGTTTTGCGGGGCGGTCTGGAAGGTCCTTTATGGGGCTCCCATTGCGGCGGCGAGCCCTGGAGACCTCTGGACTCATCCGATGGCCATCCGAGGCTGGGCCGCTCCAAAACGGGATCTTGACCACCCAATGGCAATGAGGCCCCCTGAATCATCGAATTCAATTGATCTTCCAGCCATCAAGGGCCCTGGAACACAGCAGCAGCCCCCAGCTGGGCCCATAGAGCATTACTAGAAGCCATATTAAGTACAAAGCATGATCTCTTCCCCTTCCAAATGTCAAATTTCTGATCTCCTCCCTTTCCTCTCTATTTTATAAACTTCATTTCACCCTCCCTTTGTTTTTATTAATGACCTATCCTGACCCCTGTCTGATCAGACCACTCACCCCTTTATCACAAAACCTATTGGCCTTCCCCCCTAGGTCATGCTGGCCCCCGCCTATCTCCCCTGTCGCAGGCTTTTGGGGTCTCACTGGAATCTCAGAACACATTATGTTTTCATCATTTTTCACAATGGTGACTTTTGGCTTTAATTTAATATGTTAAACATAAATATAGTATAAAATATTTAGGAATTGGAGCCATTTTTATTCTTACAATCCAGGGGCTCAGATGTAATTGGACAAATGAGAATAGATTGAAATAACATGGCTGAGGTCTGAAATGCTTGGACATCACCAGACGTCTGTAAAACTTTTCCCGTTACTGCGGCGGCTTTCAGTTGTTTGTGGGTCAAGCAAGTGAAATGCTCAATTGTGTTGAGATCAGGTGACTGACTATAGGAGGATATTCTATTTCTTTGCTTTAATAAACTCCTAGCTTGCTTTCCTTGGATGTTTGGGTTCATTTGTATCCAATCGGCTTTCCTGGAATTGGTTTGATTTCAGCAGTATGTTACAGATGCCTTTGTATGGCTCTTCCAAGCCTTCTCGGCACTTTTTTCTTGCCACCGTTCTGGTAGAGGTTGATCTTAGTTTCATCTGAACATAGAATGTTCCACAACTTTTTAGATGTTATTTTTTAGCAACATTTCTCTCTCTTAATTGCAGACTTGGATATTGATTTGCTTCCCACTTGCAGAGTTCTTCACTTTGCAGGAAATGATCCCTCCATCATCTACCACTGTTGTTCTTCCATGGACGTTCAGACATTTCTGGCAGACCATTCTTTGTACCAAAATCTGAATTTAGCTCCCTTAATCACACCTGGAATCCAGACCTTTATCTGCTCAATTAGGGAAAAACAAATGTTATATGAGTTTGGAGAAATAATTTGGGCCCTCTTAAAACGAGGGTGGCACATATTACAATATTACAAGAGCTGTAATTTCAAAACCCTTCCTCCAATTTGGATGTCAATCCACTCAAATTAAAGCTGAAAGTCTGCACTTTATTTCTATTATATAACTGTAATTTAAATATATAGTAAAAAAGCAAAACCCGTGTAAGCATCCAAATTTTTATGCACCCATCCGTATTTCCTGCTGTAACTTACATATAATTTAATAAAGTTATTACAGTAAAGCTCCGTTATATTCTAAAATGGACCATTGCATAATTCAGTCATTACTAACCTGCACATATATCATTCTTTGATGTCGTCAGGTGAATTTTATTATCTTCCTTCGGATTCTGCGCATTCTGGTGCTGAAACTACGGGCCAATCAGATGAGGCGGAGTGACCGCAAATACAGGTGGGCCAATCACATGACAGCTCTGCAGACTTTACATTATTCATTACTATGAGCATATACATAGGGGTTTATTTTGCGGCAAATCAAACTTAAATATATTATTGATTATTGTAATTATCCAACATTCATATATATACAATAATATCATTTGGGTCTGCCCCACAATAAAATGCAAAGAAATCCATTTTTTTTTTATTTTGTGTTTCTTTGCATTTTATTGTACAGTTCTCGCTAACGGTCTCAACCTATCCCCTGAGAAAGCCAGTCAGCGAAAAGCGTCAGGATTTAAAAAAGTTTTTTGCTTGTTTACATAGCAGTGAATCATTTTATCTGGGTCAAGGGTCCATGATTGCATGATATTAATGGGACAGAACCAAATTCTTTTTCATATTATGTATATGAATGTTGGATAATTACAATTGTCAATAATATGTTTAAGTTTGATTTGCTTTCTCCTACCTTCCTGTCCTTATTTCTATTTATTCATAGTATTACTCAAGGGGGTGGCCACTATACAAACCAGAAACTGAACCCAGGAGGAAAAAACAAAATCTCTCTATGAGTATATATGTATATAGTTATATGATATTTCCCCACTCACTTGCCTTCCTCCTCCTTAGAGTTCTAACATTCCAATAATAATAATGTAAAGGATTCATCTGAATAAACTGGTTCAGTGCTAAAAAAAAAAAATAACTGGCGATGGCCAAGAGAATTGTGTGCCTGCTATATGCCGGAAGAGGTCCAGTTATTGGCACGTTATTGGTAATATATGCTGAATGTATCGTTGCTATAGATTAGCCTTTCTCCCTTTTCACCCTAGAGAAACCCTTTAACTTATTTCAAGGTCTTGAAGAACCTGTGCTAAAACCAATTCATGAGGTGTCAGTGGGAAAATGAGTGGTGGCTAGTGGTCAGTTGGCAGAATGCTCCCCCTACAGTGCGGGTATAAATGGCACCCTAAACACAGATACAATGACCTCGGTGGGTTTTCTGCTGGCTTGGACTGAAGTAATATGCAGGCAGCAGCATAAAGGAGGACCCAGCAATTACTGAAAGAACCCTGCTTGAGAATGGCTGCTGTAACCTCTTACTGCTTCTCTTCTTCCATCTCCAGGTTGGCCAAATCAACTCTGACATTGATCCCTCTTCTTGGGATTCATGAGGCCGTCTTTAATCTGATCCCGGAGGAGAGTGCACATGGCCGTGTCAGATACAGTAAACTAGGACTGGAGTTATTGCTCAGCTCCTTTCATGTAAGAAAATGTCAGGGTGTATATGGAAGCATGGGATTGGTCAGTGGGGGGTCAGAATGTCTCTTTGTTGGGGTACACAGGTTATCCTAGGTGTAATGAGGAATGATAACCAGTCCTTCCCATTATTTTATAGTGAAGGGGAAGCTGTTCATATGATATTCATGCATAGCTGAGAGGAAATACTTGTCTGCATGTAGCTGTACATATATCTGATCTCACACTGGTCATGTCTTTGTGCAGGGACTACTGGTCGCCATTCTCTACTGTATCTGCAACAAAGAGGTAAGTGAATTCCCTGCTGTGTCCCCCGACACCTCTGTACTTCTTCATCATCTGCAACTTTCTCTTCTGTCTTAGTCTCTCCTCCTATGGGGATCACTGTACCCCTCAGTCTCTTGTCCTATGGGGATCATTGTACCCCTCAGTCTCTTCTCCTATGGGGATCACTGTACCCCTCAGTCTCTCCTCCTATTGGGGATCACTGTACCCCTCAGTCTCCTGGGGATCACTGTGTCTCTCTCCCTCCCCACTTCTCTCCCATTGAGTACTTCATATTTATTTTCTGTACTCTGTTCGGCAGGTCCAGGCAGAGTTGCGCAGGAAGTTGAAGGATACATTCACCAGAGAACATTCATCCTGCACATCCAGGTCACTGCCACCCTCTTCTGGAAGACCCCCCATCGGTGAGGATTTGATATCTGAGAGCTCAGAGGCTGCCCAGCCTATCGCCCGCAGCAGGCAATGTTAGGATGAAGCACTTCATTCATTTTATTCCATTTATTTATTTGTTGTTTGTCATGTTCATTAAAATCTTGTGAAAAAGGAAAGTGCAGCACACAGATCATTTCTCTCTCTAAACCTAATTATTATTATTATTATTATTATTATTATTATTATTAATAATAAACAGGATTTATATAGCGCCAACATATTACGCAGCGCTGTACATTAAATAATCCAATACAAATACATACAAACATTTCAATACATTGTTTCCAGTTTATTGCATGTCAGCCACAACTCACACATAGCTGCCTTGTCCATGGTCAGAATGTTAAAGGTATTCAGCCGGAGAAATGATTTACTTACCAATATTCCTAACACATAAAGTGTAGAACTAATATGTTATATTACATGTAATAGTTTAATATTGATTAACATTTTTTATGATGCACTACATTTATGAAATGACAAAATGCGTGTAAATCAGAGAAAACATACAAGTTATTTACAACAGGTGATGGGACAATATGTTGGGAAGACTGCTGCTTTTATTTCAGTTTCCAGGTATTGTGACTTGTGGTTGTAGGATGGGTATTATCCATAAATTCTACATGGGGGTTGTTTGAGGGTTAAACATCTAGTTTCTGACAAATGCTGTTATCTGACACGCTTGGACCACCTGTAGTTTCCAATTCCAGTTACATGCAACTGATATCTGATTCCTCATTAACCCTTCTCCTGCTACATAAAGTGGTGAAAACTCAAATGATTTCATCAGAATAATGCCAGAATCCTAAAACCAAGGACTCCAAGTGGAATCAAGGGAGAAATATGGAGAGACCTGTTAATTGACTTTGTACAGTAAATCTCATCACAGAAGCCGCACAGACAGATATGCCCAGAACCCAAAGAACATGTACCAAGTACGTACCAGCTACACTAACCCAACCCATGCCTTCTCACCACGGCCTGTGTGCCAGCTCAATCTAGGTTAGTGCCATTTCTATATAATATAAAGGTCTGGAAGACCCAGTCCTCCACCTTCTTCCACTACATCTCTACACCAAATATGATAATCTATGTGCTTTGGAAGATTCAAACCAACTTTAATAGGACAACAAATAAGATGGATTTTAATAAGAACCATCTTATTGGGGAAGAGAATGCAATAAAGAATAATCATTTTTAAAATGTCTTTTCTCCCATCCATGTAAACATAGCTTGGTCCTAGGATTTAGGATCCTGAGCTACAATTTGTAGTAATATAACAAATCCAGGATCACCCCAAGGTCCCAAGAAAAAGGGAATACTTTTGAGGAGACATAGGAAGGGAATTATGTTTACAGGTAGTATTTCAGATCTGGTAGGGCGCATTTTAAAGCTATGCCACCAAAACAATTTAATTCCAACATCAAACTAGGTGAAGAAAATCCAAAGAGATATTTGTAAAAAATATGTCATTGGCAAAGCTTTCCCTGCACTAGTACCAATAGACAGCATTCTTGCTCCATACATATTTGGAAAATACAACCAATAACATGGATGGACAATATTAAGCAAATATCAAGCAAATAAACTACAAACCCTGACTTATATTTCAGTGAAAACCCCATATTTCCCCATTGGCATGGAATTAGGAGTCTGGTGTATTTGGTGGATGTAATATCCTCTTCTGGAGTTTGGCTGCTTTTGGAGGTAGAGAGGGATGTTACCTGTATCCATAATTCCCATCCCATTTTTATGTAGATCTATAACAAACAGCTTGCCGCTTTTATCCCAATTTGTAGAAATTTGAAGACAAAGATCTCAACGTTACCTAATCCTGGTGTTCAGGACCTCATGCAGTTTTATTCTAAGTGTCTGCAGAGTTCTGCCACCCCCCGGGGTCTAAGCATATTTTTGCTTCTGATATTTGGATCTGTGCAGGTAGGTCAGCTATTTCTTTCTGTCTCTTGCAGAAATCAATAATAATGTGATGATTGCTTTGCCACCCTCCCAAAGCTGATCAGAGACATGACCAAACCACACTTCTTGGCAAGGTAAAGGCAATATAATACAATGAACAAAGAACCTTATAACTTATAAATCTCTACTCCCAGCACTTTTTTCCAAATATGTTTGCCCGAAAGAAAGCAAATCAATTCATAGTAAGAACTGACGATCAGGTGAGTGGTAGGTAAAATCTTTGACCAATGGAGCCAATAATCTCCAAGAATCTCTGAAATGTAGGTTGTGCTGAGATCTCCTTACCTATCCCAGTGTATGACATTTTGGTCTAAGCTAATAAAATCACCCCCACGTTCACCCTCTGAGAAATCCAATTTTCTGACAGAGCATTGAGAAGGGCATGTTGTGTTAAGGAAGTGAACATTTGCAAAGTGTGTGATTTGGTTTTGCAAGGATCCTTTCAGAAAGATGAACCTTCCCTGAAGAGTCTGACATGTTCCCTCAAGTAAATCAAAAAGAAATCCATATGAATAGCAGTGACCAAATCTCTTCTTATGTATAAACCATTGGGTAAAGTACAGGACAGGAAGTTCCCTTTCCATCTGAATGCTCCCGTCTCAGCACAGTATCTACATCATAGACTTCAGTGCCAGGGCACTCCTGTGGGCAGTCTGCTGTTTAGATTCCTGAATGGAATGAAAGGGCAACAAATTGTGGAGACATGGCCAGCTTTTTGGTCAGATGGGTATGTTATGACATGATGGCATCTATACGGACCAGTCCTCCCCCCTACTAAATGTCCTAGGTCCTCTGTAATGTCCAGTTAGAGGCTGTGACCCTTCCCGACGTCTATGACATGGAAGGCCATAACACAATGTTCTAGCCCCGTTCAGGAGATCATCTATGACACTTTGTAAGATAGTAGGAGCATTTTTCATCTCAATGGTTTGACATATAACACAAATGAAGAATACAGGAACATGACAAATACGGGACTTAAAACGGCAGTGGATTTATAAAAAGTTATCATATACCTTTTATTTCCTTTGTTAGGAAATAAAAAATATACATGCCTCTTCTCTTATACCAAGTTTCAAGAAGAGTTAATCAACATTGTTAGCATACATGGGCTAGATACATTGTACACATTACATACGATGAGATCATCCGACGCGTTTCGCAGACTGTGTCCACTTCTTCAGGGGTGTAATTGGTACAGCTAGTAGTTGTATCAGCACAAAAGTTGGTACATTCACCGGCATGTTTACTCTCTTGGTATGAAGGTAGGCAAAGGCAGAAATAAAATCACATCACACAGAGATGGCACCTCCGGATAGGTGCCCAGCATGAGGGATATCATGAGAAACCATTATCAGCTGCTACCAGTACTTATGGGGTACAGCTAAATGGAGATCTGCCACCCCTAGGTCAATAAAATGGCTTCTCTGTAAAGCAAGTCTTGTTCCCAGTACAACCTCACACAGTGCTTAGCCAGACCCCCGAGATCTTCCAGGCTGCCTTTAGCTTTAACTGCCTCAGGGAGTGCTCTGCCAAAGGTGCCTGAGAGACATTAGTGACCCGCTGGGCCAAGTTCAGAAATGAAGGGTTTGAGCCAGGTAGATTGACCTCTTCTGCAGACCATTCCTCAGTAGCAGTGAGCAGCAGCCGGTCTGAGGAGGACTTGAGTTGTTGGTTGGGGGGAGGGAGGTATCTGCATTGCACAGATCATTACACATAACAGTTCTTCTTCCAGGCCTTCGCTCTGCTAATACACTGGGGCCACACTTTTGCATAAAGTGAGTCTCCTTTTGACTATCCCCATAATTCTGTATGGGAGTTATGTAATTGGGTAATTTAGTACTCATAAGACCAACTTAATAATTTTATGTTTAATATTCCAAGGATGGGCACCTCCTGCTCACCTAATCACCAATCGACCCAGAGATAGAGGGAACTTGCCTTCTGCTCACCCAATCAGCAATAGACCCAGATATGTAGAGAGGACGCCTCCTGCTCACCCAAACACCAATGAACCCAAAGATGGAGGGAAGTCCCCTCCTTTTCACCTAATCATCAATGGACCCAGAGATGGAGGGAGGTCACCTCCTGCTCACCCAATCAACAATGGGCCCAGAGATAGAGGGAGGTTGCCTTCTGCTCACCCAATAAGCAATGGACCCAGACATGGAGGGAGGTCACCTCCTTCTCAGCTAATCACCAATGGACCCAGAGGTGGAGCTAGGTTGCCTTCTGCTCCGCCAATCACCAATAGATCAAGAGATGGAGGGAGGTTGCCTTCTGCTCACCCAATCACCAATGGACCCAGAAATGTAGAGAGGTCGCCTCCTGCTCACCCAAACACCAATGAACCCAATGTCAGGGGGTAAGGGGGAAGGAAATGAACACCAGAATGTAAACAGGAAGATAATGACAAGGGACTAGATCTCCAAGCTAGGGAGAGGGAAATGGTCACAACCTACTGCAACCCTAGATCTAGCCCTGACTCCTGTCAGTATGAATAGACCCTGAAGGTGGGAGGATTCATACACCAGAACCTAAACCCTAGGAGCCCTTGAATGCCCTAGGAGTAGTGACAGGGTATGAGACTACTGGTTCCTTCCCAGATGAACGAACCAGCGCCCCCCTGAGGCCTAGTAACAACAAGAGAACAACAAAATACAGAGAGCAGTAATCTTATCTTCAATAGAAAATGGAGGAGCAGGAACTCAGGAGAGGACCACACACCAGCTCCTCCACCTCCAAGCAGAGAATATCAACCGCATGGCCTGAAGTGTAAGGCCGGGCTAAATAGAGGAATAGTAATGATAACAAGCTGCAGCTGAGACCCGAGGTGTGCTCATTACCAACAACAACACTGAAACAAGTGAAAGCAAAAAGACAGTCAGATAACTTCACGTGCAGCTTGTCTCTCAGATCTTCTACCCTCAGTCACGGGAGGTCCCCTCCTTTTCACCTAATCACCAATAGACCCAGAGATGAAGGGAGGTCGCCTTCTGCTCACCTAATTACCATTGAACCCAGAGATGGAGGGAGGTCGCCTTCTGCTCACCTAATTACCATTGAACCCAGTGATGGAGGTAGGTTGCCTTCTGCTCCCCCAAGCACCAATAAACCCAGAGATGGAGGGAGGTCACTTCCTGCTCACTCAATCACCAGGGACCCAGAGATGCAACAAGGTTACGTATAGTTGTTACTATTTAGTACCCATATGCACCTCATAATGTACTGTAAAGGGAAATAACTATTTTATTTTTGCATTATTATTTGAGGTCTTCCTAAAATTGAATCTTTTCTTTGATCCCTAAAACAATGGACAAAAAAGGGGGCCGAACGTTCACTGACCATAAGTATTGGTCACCAAGTGTCCCCACAAGGGTGAATAACTTATGGGGGCTTAGAGATTGGCCAACATTGGCATCTCTGTCTGAATTCTACACAAAGCTGATGTCAGGGTAGAGCTCAGCTAAACAAGGGGACAATTTTGTGTGATAGAGTATTGAGCAACTAAAACACACGGGGGCATAACCAAGGGGAACAGAAACAAAAATCTCCCCAATTATTTCCAGTTACACAAATTTCATTTGGTTTTCTCATGATGAGCCAGGGAACTGGAAGTTTCGCCAGAATAGTTCCAGCGTCTATAGCCTGTCATGTCAGAGAGAATAAAATGAACCCATCTTGGTATGAATTGATCCAGCCACCGGTTTGTGATGCCAGCCAATAATTGTGCCCCTACCACCAATCACAAAGATGGATTCTGTCAGAGATTCCTAGAAATCCTTGCTAACATTTTTTTTTATTTTTAATAAAATCTGCTATAGACTTTTTTATTCTTCACAACATTCTTCCCATGTGATCCCTTTCTGATGTCTCCATGTTAGGATTCAGGTGGAGCTGCAATGTTTAACCCCCCCAATGAATTCAGTTTTCCTCCTTCTGCTTGTCACGGTGACCACGCAGCTTAAAGTAGAATATTTACTGTGTGGTCTCAGCTGGAAGTGCCTCCGTCTGACCTTTCATAGGATTAAGTTTCTGTCCCGCAGGGCTGACACTCTAATAATCCCACACTGGGCCTGGAGATGAGCTGACCGCCGTGCTGTGATTATAGGATCAGAGATTTTCCTGTTTGTTCATCTTGATCAATATACGGGATAAACAGCAAATCTCTGTAGACAACCGCTATTCTTATTCCCCCAATACTTATATATCCATATACGGTAAGGTTCCCCCCATGATAAGGTCAGGGTCAGGGGGGCAGGTGGGTTAGAAGGTCAGGGTTAGGAAGGACAGGGTATAGTCAGGGTTGGGGGGGTGTATAGTCAGGGTTGGGGGGTGTATGGTCGAGGTTTAGAGGGTGTATGGTCAGGGTTGGGGAGACGTATGCTCAGGGTTGGGGAGACGTATGGTCGAGGTTTAGGGGGTGTATGGGCAGGGTTGGGGGGGAGTGTATGGTTGGAGGGGGGTGGTGTAGGTTTAGGGTTGGAGGGTGTGTAGTTAAGGTTGAGGGGGTCAGGGTTGAGGGGTGTATGTTCGAGGTTGGGGGGAGGTGTATGGTCGAGGTTTGGGGGATGTATAGTCAGAACTGGAGGGGTGTATGGTCATGGTTGGGGGGGGTATATGGTCATGGTTGGGGGGGTGTATGGTCAGGGTTGGGGCTTTCAGGGTTGAGGTGAGGTGTATGTTTAGGGTTGGGGGGAGGTGTATGGTAAGGTTTTGGGGGGTGTACGGTAGGGGTTTGGAGAGGGTATCGTCAGGGTTGGGGGTGTATGGTTAGGGTTGGGGTTAGAGGGGGTATGGTCTGGGTTGGGGGGTGTATGGTCAGAGTTGGGTGGAGTTGTATAGTCAGGGTTGGGGGGGGAATGTATGGTCAGGGTTGGGGGGGCAAATGGTTGGGGTAATGATGGGGGATATGGTTGGGGATAGAGAGGGTGGTGTATGGTTGGGGTAGGGGGGTGTATGGTCAAGTTTTGGAGGGTGTATGGTCAGAGATAGGGAGGGGTGTATGGTCAGGGTTGGGGAGGCAAAGGGTTAGGGAGGGAGGTGTGGTCAGGGTTGGGGGGGGTATGGTTAGGGTTGGGGGGGTGTATGGTCAGTGTTAGGGGTGTATAGTCAGGGTTGGGGGGGTGTATGGTCAGGGTTATCGGGGGGGGTGTATGGTCGGGGCTGGATCACACGGCAGTATGAATCCACAAAACAGGATGTGTTGCTAATAGTAACCAACCATGACCTCCCTTAAATGTCCCAGAAGCTCCCAAAACGATGTAAAGAATCTGATTGGCTGGGTACATTGAGTGCTCGCGCGTCCTCCCTCCCGCTCCAATGAATGCTGAGCACTGCGATGTACGTTTTCTCTAAATACGCTCTTAGCAGACGCTCCCTGCTTTGTCCGGGACTTTCCATATAAGGACATGCCCGGATCTGCGCCTTCTGATTGGCTGGCGACTCCTCCAGCAACTGTCCGTCACCAGAACGCAGCGTGGGAGCTGTAGAGGACTGTCCCTTTAAGAGGTCACCTGACCCTCCCCCTCCCTAAGTGACATTTCCCGGTCGGGAGAGGAAACCGGAGCCGGTGAGGGGAGCGGGAACCTCGGGTGG
>NC_092871.1:174688-176014 GCF_032062135.1 Pyxicephalus adspersus | reverse complement strand
AACACCAGAGAGAAGGTGGCCTTTTTTGTGGCCTATCAGTGCGCCGGTAATGGCGCCTCCCCGCGTCCTGGGGGTCCGAAGGTGAAAGGAAGGTGGAGTGCTGGCGGCAGCTCCAGGGCTAAGAGGCGACGGCATACCTTGGACCCGGATGCGCCGCCGTCTGTTGCAGATATGGTGGCACTGGCGGAAAACCGAGGGATAGAAGCTCCTCCCCCGAGACCCCCGTTGGTGTTGGTGACATCTTCCGAGGACGGTGAAGAAGGACGTTGTCGCAGCGTGGCGGAAGCCGTGGCTCAGTATGAAGCCGAACATGCAGAGCGAGAGGTACGCATTGCCTTCCGCGTGGCTGAGAGGCCGGGAGATCCAATCACGTGTGACTTGTACCAGTTATTGAGTCCGGAACCACACCGCGTGTGCGTCCTGCTAGAAAAGATGGAGTCCCAGCAAGCGGAGGAAGAGGAGGAGGGGCAGGCGGCTGCCTCTGATTCCGGCTTCCATGTGGACCTGGTACTTACTGGCGCGGTGGACCGCTGTGTGTTTTATGGAGGAGAAGCCGGTGAGACAGAACCACTCCCAGGAGAACTTTTCTTCCCTCACCTGTCTACAGCACCGCCACCACCTCCCCCACCCCCGCCACCTGCCCCTCCGCTATGCCGCCTCTATCGCCACGTCTCCCATGACTTTCTGGAGATCCGTTTTCAGGTTCAGCGCCTTCTCCAGCCACGGCTTTATCTTCCATCTTTACCTGACCACGTACTCCTGGCCATCTTCACTTACCTGTCCACTCAGTCACTGGCTGCCATTAAATGTACATGCCGGCGCTTCCGAGCGCTAATCGAAGACTATGGGGTGCGTCCGTGCGATTCTCGCTGGAGTCAGGATCCTCTCTACCGCGATGACCCCTGCAAACAGTGCAAACGGATTTACAAGCGGGGAGACGTGTCTATGTGCAGGTGGCACCCAAAGCCTTACCACCATGACTTGCCCTATGGACGTTCCTACTGGATGTGCTGCCGACGGCCGGATAGAGCCGCAGCTGGATGCCAGCTGGGACTTCATGATAACAATTGGGTGTTACCAGGGGAGGGGACACGGGTGAAGGGCCGAGGACATGGGGAGGGTGATGAAGGCAGGTGAGGAGGGAGGCTATTGTTGTGTACGAGTGTCTAAATAAAAGGTATTATTTATAAAGTGCCCCGGTGTCACACTGGCTGCTCCTTGGGGAAGGGGCCATATGATGGGTAAGTGGGCACTGGCCTGGTGGAGTGCAGCCCTATCATTGCCACCACCAGCACATTAAAAATGGTGATTACCCCAATGTACTTA
>NC_092871.1:161207-168674 GCF_032062135.1 Pyxicephalus adspersus | reverse complement strand
CACACGCGTCACATCCCACACACACATCACATCGCACACACGTCACATCGCACACGCGTAACATCCCACACACATCCCATCGCACATGCGTTACATCGCACATCGCACACCCGTCACATCCCACACACATCCCTTCGCACACGCGTTACATCGCACACACATCACATCGCACACGCGTCACATCGCACACTCGTTACATCGCACACACATCGCACACATATCACATTGCACACCCGTCACATCGAAGACCTGTTACATCGCACACACGTCACATCGCACACGCGTTACATCACACATCGCACACCCGTCACATAGCACACCCGTTACATTGTACATGTATCCATCCAACTGGAACAATCCAATTGAAAATAAATCCGGAAAGCTCTCAGCTGATCACTTCATACGTTCGTTAATTGCCTGCAGTAATGTCTGGGATCGATATATTTGTTTGTGATGGATTGGTTGGTGGGGTCAGATGATTTTTTTGGTAATTGCTTGTACTGTGTGGGGACTGATGACAAATAAGGTTCCTACAGATGGCGCTGGTGAGGCAGCTGGACGGTGGGCCAGCACTGCAGTGGAGGTCAGGATGGCTCTGTGTCTTTTTATATTTTGGAGTTAGTAATTAAGCTGTGCTGCCCCAAGGATGCCCCTCCCTGGGGGCAGTGTTGTAATTTGCCCCCATTCTATAATGAGACAGCTTGGTTTGCTGGGTCTATGAAGGACCTATGTGCCAGATTTGATGGATTGAATTCATGTAGTGAATCCCATGAGGTGCCATCGGAAACCGAATCCCCGGCTCATTGTAGATTTTTTGAACCTGGGGAGGGGAATGTCTGGCACTGAGGGGAGCAGCTCAGCTTTTGTGGTTTTATTACATTCTATGCCACCTAGAAAGGGGAGGAGTTACCCAGTGACCAATCTGGTTTCATATATTCTCTGGAATGTGAGTGGTTGCTAATAATATGATGGAATCTGATTGGTTGTTTAACAATTATTCCTCTGTGAGATCATTACAAAGCACAAGGGGGCGCTCTTTGCATCTGGAGGAAAAGAAGTTTAAGCTCCGGATAAGGAAGGGATTCTTCACTGTAAGGGCTGTGAAAATGTGGAATCGGCTCCCTCAGGAAATAGTTTCAGTAACTACTATAGATTGCTTTAAGAAAAAGCTGGATGATTTCTAGAAGCACAGAATATAACTGGGGATTAAGGATTTATAGATAACAGAGACTGCTGATCCAGGGAACATCCGATTGTCTCATGGAATCAGGAAGGAGTTTTTTCCCCTGTACCTCAGGTATATAAGGCTTTATTTGCCTTCCTCTGGATCCAATATGTCCATAGGGTTGATCTGGGATGTTTATTTCCCCAGTGATTTGACCTGATGGATTTTACCAGCCTGACTATATAATGGCCACGGTCAGCTATGAAGAAGCTGAGTAAATCTGTCCTATTCATAAATCCAAACTTTAATATGGCCACCCAGTGGTCTCCATGTCTCTCTTGGTGGGTCCAGACAGGAAGTGGGTGAAATTCCCTCACTGGGGACACTGAAAACAAAGTAAAAGCTTATGGTTGGAGTTTTTTGGTGGTGGATTCCCTGGGAATGTGTCTTCCATATCCACCAATAGGAACAAACTATACAACTGCTGTAAATCACAATAATTGTAGCACCCTTTTTAGCGTGTCCTCTTTCAGAAGTATCTTTAGTTGGGGTATGGAACTCCTCCAGGGTAATAGAAAGGGTTGGGGGGCAATGGCACAATAATCTTCTCTAGAGTGTGAATGATAACAGAATCCTTCATCACTGGATCTGCCTTCCAATCAATGACTGTGAAGGGCTAAGGTCTATAGAAAAACTATTTACCCAGTCTGCTTCCCCAGGGGATGACAGGTCTACTTTATGTTGGGAACTGTAGTGACACGTGATTGGTGCCAATTCTTTTTCCCTTTTCTAAGATGGCCGCAACTGTCTCACAGCAACCACCGGCGGCCTGACAACCAATCACTAAAGGGGCAAAGTATGCTGAGCTGTCAGAAATACGCCCCGCCCCCCAGCTATGATTGGAGGCATCGCCTCTGTTTACATCCTTCGTTATTCCATTGGGCCTCTCTGTGGAGGGCGGAGCTTAGTCCCCGGTCCCGGGATTTCATTGGCCTTTTTCAACAGTCATGTTTCTCTTCCCCGATGTCGCCGCACCGAGCTGCTCGCAATACCCGGACAACCAGCAGTGGTCCGAACTCCCGAGTACCAGGGCTGCTGGTGTTGGTTGCAGGGGTGCTAGTAGGTGCTGTTATATTGTTCTGGGAGAACCCGAAAGAAGGCGGGGCGATAGAGATCCCGAGAACAAAAGAGGTGAGGGCTATTGGGGTGTGGGAGGAGCACGTGTGAGGGCTTTAGGGGTGTGGGAGGAGCACGTGTGAGGGCTATGGGGGTGTGAGGGACACTTGTGAGGGCTATGGGGGTGTGGGAGGGGCACGTGCGAGGCTGTCCCATCAGATAATCCTACTCTCGGAATGCGTACTACCAGCTGATTGGGCGTGTACAATGACGTCACAGGCAGCTGTTTCTGTCTGCGCGCGCATCTTTTGGTTCCCACATGTTCAGTTGTTAATTGTCTCTGTTCCAGAGAAGGTAAGTGTCCAGCTATGTGTAACAGGCACCCCATCAGATAATCCTACCAGTCGCCCAGTCCCTCGCAGCGTCTGCAGATTTGGCCCCAGGTGGCAGTGAGGGGATGGCATGGTATGAGCCATGGGATGCCATGGTATGAGGAAGAGGTAACCGCAGTGCCACCTCACCGCCAGTCTGAACGCAGCATTAAAGTTTGGTGAGCGGGTATATTTATATTTGAGGCACCACAGCACAAGGACGATTGGCAGCACCCTAATGCTCAATGCTATGGAAGTGGCCCTCGGGGGGCCCTAATATGCAATCTCCATTTGGGGACCCTGGTTTTGAAATAGCCAATCACTACAATGTTTATTTTATATAGAAGGTAGATAAACCATTTTGTTTTATTTAGTTTTTTTAAAACACAAAAAGGCAAATCCCCCGTTCTGTCATTAGTGCCGCGGGGGTAAAGTGTGAATGTGGGCGCAGAGCGTCCTGGGATACGCACGCCATGAGAGAGAACGGACATGTGCACAATGTGGTGACTCCCCCATGCATTTACATTGTAAGATCTGATTATTGGATGATATTTAGGTTACATTTTCAGGGTTAGAAGATAACACAATGTAACCATGGAGGAAAGACGCTCATATAAATCAATGGGTGCCACCCGGCCGCTGGAGGAAAACCATCCAACAACAAATCCTGAGGGGTGACGGACTAAATGTGGACCTCCGCTTCCTGAATCAGTGCTTGCCAACCTTTTCGAACTGAAAGACCACTAAAGTTACCGGCCCTGAACCCCCCCAGAGTGCCCTCTCTTCCATCGCAGATCTATGCCAGAGACACGACCCACCCGCCACCCTGAGCCTGCCATCCGTATGGGAGACATGGTCCGCGGCTCTTGACGGTGTGCCCCCCGCAGGTGGGGTCCTTCACCGGTCAGCTGCAGACCACCAAAATTTTCTCCACCAGTTGGTGACCGCTATCCTAAATGACCATCTTTTACCTCTGTGCCTTGTTTTTCTGCCCCACGCATCACTGGGTCCCAGCCATCCCAGAGCCCCACCCATCACTGGGTCCCAGCCATCCCAGAGCCCCACCCATCACTGGGTCCCGCCATCCCAGAGCCCCACCCATCACTGGGTCCCAGCCATCCCAGAGCCCCACCCATCACTGGGTCCCACCTGTCTGAGAGCCCACACATCACTGGGCCTTACCCATCCCAAAGCCCCACCCATCACATATTACATGATGGGGGCACTGGGGGTGAATGTGTGTATTACATGGTGGGGGGCCACTGGTGGTGAATGTACAAGTTACATGGTGGGGGGGGCACTGGTGGTGAATGTGTTTATTACATGGTGTGGGGGCACTGGGTGAATGTATGTATTACATGGTGGGGGAGGGGCAGTGGGGGGTGGATATACATATTATTGGTGGGCGGGGCATGTACATTTTTTGCTGGCCTATGATTGGTGATGGGTGGATGAAGCAGCTTAAACTTTGATTGGCTCTCTCCTCAGATAAAGCATAGATCTCTTCCATCCAATCACATCCGTCAGCTGATCTCAGAGGTTGATATTGACCGATTGTGGTCGTCCTTCATCCGTCCAATGTTGATTGAAAGAAGTCCAGGGAGTCCTGGGAACCGTCTGGTGAGAGAGGTGAGGCCAGTTATACGGCGACCCTTCATGGGGCACAGCGGGGTACAAAGACCATGGGGTGCAGAGCCGAATTCAGTCTTACTGGATATTGGGTTATGGACCTTGTGAGAGGTTTGTGGCCCCTAAGATTATACATGTATGTGGTGTGTTGGCAATCGGCATGTCAAAAGTCAGTGTGTCGGTGGTTGGCGTGTCATGGGCAGCCAAGTGGCAAATGACATTTAATATAGAGAAATGTAAAGTTATACACTTGGGGGTAACAACATGCATGCTTCATACTGTCTAGGGGGAATACATTTGGGGGGTCAGAAATGGAGACGGATCTGGGGGTTCTGGTAGATCATAGACTTAATAACAGCATGCAATGCCAAGCTGCAATATATAAAGCTAGTAAAGTACTTTCTTGTAATAAAAGAGGAATAGACTGCAGAGATGGAGACATAATCCTGTACAAAGCATTGGTCACACCACATCTGGAATATGCAGTCCAGGTTTGGGCACCAGTTCACAAAAAGGACATTGTGGGATTGGAGAGAGTGCAGAGAAGGACAACTAAACTAATAAAAGGAATGGAGGAGCTCCGCTATGAGGAGAGATTAGCTGAACTGAATCTATTCTCCCTTGAGAAGAGACGTATAAGGGAGGATATGATCACCCTGTATAAATATATAAACTGTCCATATAGAGAACTCTCTTCCCTATTATTCACTGTAAGGTCATTACAAAGCACAAGGGGGCGCTCTTTGTGTCTGGAGGAAAAGAAGTTTAAGCTCCGGATAAGGAAGGGATTCTTCACTGTAAGGGCTGTGATAATGTGGAATCGGCTCCCTCAGGAAGGAGTTTCAGCAACTCCTATAGATTGCTTTAAGAAAAAGCTGGATGATTTCTAGAAGCACAGAATATAACTGGGGATTAAGGATTTATAGATAACAGAGACTGCTGATCCAGGGAACATCCGATTGCCTCATGGAATCAGGAAGGAAATTTTTCCCCTGTTGAAGCAAATTGTACCCGGGGTTTTTTTTTGCCTTCCTCTGGACCAACTATTATTATTATAACACAGTATTTATATAGCGCCATCATATTACGCAGCGCTGTAAAAAGTCGATAGTCATGTGACTAACTGTCCCTCAAAGGAGCTCACAATCTAATGTCCCTACCATAGTCATAAACCATTAATGTAGTCTAAGGTCAATTTTGAGGGGAAGCCGATTAACCTAATGGCATGTTGGGAGGAAACCCACGCAAACTTGGGGAGAACCTGCAGTCAGTGATTGACATGTTGGTGCACGTGGTATGTTGGTGAATGGCGTGTCAGTTATTGGTGTGACCGTATATGTGGTGTGTCAGTGGTTGGCTTGTTGGTTCATGTGGTATGTTGGTGATTAGCATGTTGTTGCACGCGGTGTGTTGGTAATTGGCGTTTTGGTGATAGGTGTGTCGGTACACATGGTATGTCAGTGGTTGTACCGATTGTTGTGACAGTACATGTGGTGTGTTTGTGATTGGTGTGACAGTACATGTGGTGTGTCTGTGATTGGTGTGACAGTACCTGTGGTGTGCCTGTGATTGGCTTGTCGGTGCACGTGGTGTGATCAGCATGCGTCTCTGTGTGTTGGGTCCCGGTTGTGCTCACTGATGCTCTTTTTTGCTCTTCCAGCTCATTTCCAGCCACTTGCGCTCTTTGTCGGCTGGGTGGTCGGTGGAACTTGATGAGTTTGATGCGGTGACCCCACGGGGGGCGCTGTCTTTTGGGAGCATTGTAGCAACATTGGACCCCTCCGCTCAGCACCGCGTGGTCTTCGCTTGTCATCTAGACTCTAAGTGGTTCCCCTCAGATCGCAGTGGGCGTGTCTTTGTTGGAGCCACGGATTCAGCGGTGCCCTGCGCACTGATCCTGGAGGCTGTTACGGCACTGAATAGCCGCCTTCAGGAGCACAAGAAAAAGGTGAGACGTGGCTGCTGATCCCGCACCATTCATCTACCAATCAGATCTCTCATTCCCTTCCCTTCCAAGAGAATTCTGTTCAGCCAGTCTTGTGATTCACCAACCTGGTGGATGTGTGATTTCTAGCTTCCTGCTCATCGGTGGCTCTGGGTGCTGGTAAGCTGAATATAGCCGTGTCCCCACCTGACTTTGCAGCATCATGGCTGAACAGAATGACAAAATCCTTAGTGCTTTTTTTCATAGATTGTAAGCTCCCAGGTCAGGCTCCTCCCCCTCTTGTATATGTATAACGTGACCTGTTATTGTCTCTCTGTACAGCGCTACTGAATATGAAGGTGCTATTAATGTGAAGATTTCTGCTTTAATATTTCTCCTATTTCCAGGGTTCTCCGGTCACCCTGCAGCTTTTTTTCCTGGATGGTGAGGAGGCGTTTGGGCAATGGTCAGAGACAGACTCTCTGTATGGGGCGCGGCATTTGGCGGGGCGCCTTGGGAAAGAGCCAATCAAAGGAGGAGGCAAGACCCAGCTGGACGCCATTGTAAGTGGATAGCCCAAAGTTTAACCCCCCCCCCCCACACACACACACACACACACACACACAATCTTGGAGGTCCCCATGTGAAGGGTGCTAGTAATCTTCCATCATATAAAGACATTGTAGACAATTGTGCTCCCCCAGCCTTGTGGTCACAGTTTGGTGGGGACCCTTTTCTGTTCCCTTTTTGACTATGATTGGCCGTGGGATGGGGAGGGACAACTTGATTATAGTGAGGGGAGTCAGGTGGACAGGGATCAATAAAGTGACACACAGAGGAGACGTCAGGTCATTTCCTGTTGTGGCCCCGTGTACAGATCTGGTGTTCAGATGAAGGATGCAGAGAGACTGATGGCTTTTCCTGCCAATCGTTGTCTTGTCAGAACATTTCGGCTCCTCGTGATTTGGTTGCAGTGATATTTTATTCTCATTCGTCCTTCCTTCTCTTAGGATCTTTTTGTTCTTCTCGATTTGCTGGGAGCCCCAGATCCTCTGATTCTGAACCACTTCCAGGAGACCCGCAGCCACTTCCTGAGGCTTCATTCTTTGGGTAAGGAGCCACACAAGTCGGACCCCATTCCTGCAGTGCCAGATGTTGGGGAGGAAATCTCCTTTAATGTGCTAAAACATGGGGCACCAGGAAGTGACAAGTGGAGGGGCACCGGACAGTGGGAAATACGGAGACAATGGAAAAAAAGGATG
>NC_092871.1:151868-161141 GCF_032062135.1 Pyxicephalus adspersus | reverse complement strand
GGGGGTAGAAAGTAATACAAAGTCTAGGGGGGTAGAAAGCTCATTATGCTGCAAAAAATTCAACAATATCGCTAACATTTACATTTTTTATATAAAAACAAGCGATAATACAGCAAGACATGCAAACCATATGTGCATGAATCATCGTTGACGCGTTTTGTGGTCTGTTATAATTATGTGTGTATGTATTTATATATACTGCCTTTAAAGTCCCCCATCTTTCTTTTTTTTATTATACCCTAAATCCAATTAACCTATCGGAATGTGGGTGTCCGAGCGGAGCCCAGTGCTCATAACTTTTACTTAGTTCTTTATTACTTATGCTAATGTTTCTATCAATAATCCCTAATACCAATAAAATAAAGAGAATCGCTCATGGCTGCTTCAGGTAGAGTCTGTCTGTGGTCAGCCTATATTCCAAGCCTGTAGGGTCACATGAAAGACATGGGCCCCCATTTTGGAGAAGGGCCCCAATAAGGGATGTGGATGGAGCAGTTATATCCTTTAAGCTGAATGTGATATATGGACGTTCCTCTCGTCTTGGCTCTGCTAGGAGTTCTCTGTAATCAGTATATTTTATTTCTTTTCCTGTAGAGAGACGTTTACATCACCTGAATCTTCTGCAGTCTCACCCTTTGGAGAATTCCTATTTTCATCCGGATCTGTATTACGGAGCGGTGGAAGATGACCACATTCCATTCCTTCGGAAAGGTCAGAGCCTCTTCCATTCTTCTCTGTAGTTTGTCTTTTTGTATGATAACCTTTGTCTCTTGTATAATGTAGGTGTTCCTGTCCTTCACATCATCTCCACACCATTCCCGGAAGTCTGGCACACTTACGATGATACAGAGGAAAAGCTTCATCCACCAACAGTTACCAACCTGTGCCGGATTTTTGCTGCTTTCCTCAGTGAGACACTTTCTCTCTGACCCCAGAGCCACCTACCATGAATGTTTACTGCTGGACCACGCTGAAAGATAACTATTGAGATGTTTTATGTTTGGGGTCACATTGGGTCCGTTCCTGAACATCTCCTGCAGAACTGGTCCCCATTCCTCATTACTGGCTCATACTTTTGGGAAGGGGGATGGGTTATCTGCCAAAGATTCGGTCATATATCCTTTGTACAAAATACCTAAGTAGGTATAAGTTTTGTGATTTTTATTTGGATGGAATTATTATTAAACAGAATTTATATAGCGCCAACATATTACACAGCGCTGTACATTAAATAGGGGTTGCAAATGACAGACTAATACAGACAGTGATACAGGAGGAGAGGACCCTGCCCCGAAGAGCTTACAATCTAGTAGGTGGGGGAATTTCACACACAATAGGATGGGAGATATGTAGTGTGGGAAGTAATGAGGGTTTAGCAGACAGAAGAAGCCGGGTAGGCAAGTTTGAATAAATGGGTTTTGAGTTCTCTTTTAAATGAGCAGAAAGTAGGAGCAAGCCGAATAGGACGAGGAGACCATTCCAGAGAGTTGGGGCAGCTCTAGAGAAGTCTTGTATCCGTGCGTGTGATGAGGTTATGAGTGAGGAAGTCATTAGTAGGTCATTGGAGGAGCGGAGAGAGCGGCAGGGGGAGGATTTTTTTACCAGGTCAGAAATGTAAGTGGGACAATAACTGTGTAGGGATTTGAAGGCAAAGCACAGGAGATGAATTTGATTCTAAGGTGAAATGGAAGCCAATGGAGAGAACTACAAAGAGATGCAGCGGAAGAGGAGCGGAGGGAAGGATGGATGAGTCTGGCTGCAGCATTCATAATAGATTGTAGAGGAGAGAGTCGGGTTAGTGGAATACCAGAGAGGAGGAGGTTACAGTAGTCCAGACGGGAGATGATAAGAGCATGTACAAGGAGTTTGGGGGTCTCAGGGGACAGGTAGGGGCAGATTTTGGAGATGTTGAGTAGGTGAAAGTGACAGGACCTGGAAATGTTCTGAATATGGGGGGTAAATGAGAGGGCTGAATAGAAGGTGACACCAAGACAACGTGCCTGAGGGGAGGGGGAATAACAGTGTTATAACAGTTAGATATATGTCAGGGGGGGATTTGGAATGTGAGGGGGGATGATGAGGAGTTCCCCTTTATCCAGTTTCAGGAATGGGTCAGACATCCATGATGAGATGGCTGACAGGCAGCATGAGACCTTATCCAGGACTGAGGGACACAGGTCAGGGGGACAGATAGATCTGAGTGTCATCAGCATACAGATGTAAGCCAAAGGAGGATATGAGACTACCGAGAGAGGAGGTGTACAGAGAAAAGAGAACCGGTCCAAGGACTGACCCTTGGGGAACACCAACATGGAGGAGAGTGGGGGAGGAGGAATTACCATGGAAAGAAACATGAAAGGAGCGGTCAGACGGAAGCAAACCAAGAGAGAGCAGTGTGACTGATAGCAATGGAGCCATGATTTGTATTAGAAGGGGGAGACCAACAGCAGATACAACAGTCTGATCTGGGATTGTTAGACATGAAGAATAGTCTGTCCTATCTCTACAACATATCGTTACTAATATAATTGTATTATTATGTCGGGGATCATTGGGTGAAATCCCAACCATACAGCTTGTTGTCACTCTCCCACACTTCTGGAGTCACAGGTTTGTTCCAGGAGCAGATTTGTTTGCTGATCATTTGTTGGTCATGTGATTCTGGGTATTACCCTCCCATTCATCTACAGCAGAGGTGTCAAACTCTGGCCCCTAACCAAATTTTTTTTTGCCCCCCAAAGGAATCCTAAACATGAACCGCAGCTGGCCTGCCGCTACATTGAAATCACGCCACTACTACTAGACCATGGGGCTCTCTGCCTATGCGTGGCCCCGCATTGGACTGTTTTATAGAGGCAAATAATGTCGGGAATTTTAGTAGCGGCGCTATTTCAATGAAGAAGGGAGTTCCAGCAACGGGCCACTCATAAGATTTAGCTCTGCATTGGCCGCGTCTGGCATTTCCAGCACTCCGCCTCCGCTTTTCCTTTGTACCCTAAGGCATGGACTGGAATGGTCATATTTTTATTGAAGAATATTGTTAGTCTGTGCAAAAAGGTTATCATTGAAATTTAACAAATAGAGAAAGAGGCAGAAGATTTTTTTCTTAAAAAAAATTAAAAAAAATTCTTATGCTTCTTTCTATTATCAGCTTGTTCCAGATTGAATGTGAAGCAAAACCTTGGTTTCCATATGAAAAGATTTTATATCTAATGAGAAGGAAACATTTCCTCAATTTTTTCAATAAATTTCAAGGTTGGCCCGGGACTTTGTCCAAGTTTTTAATTTTGGCCCTCGGTGTGTTTGAGTTTGACAGCCCTGCACTACAGGAATAAGTTACAGACACGGCTACTGGGGAGCAGGAGACTAAATAATACATTTGTATATATATATATTTGTGTCCTTGTGAACAAGCAGTATTTGGGGTTTATATTGGTTATTCTGGGTTAGCTTTGCCAAATTTCCACAGATCCTCTTTTGTTCTTGACAGTCCATGTTCTGCATTGGGAGGTTCTATGCTAAAAAAAAGCCTCATTTGAAGGTAGAAGGAGCAACAGGATTCAGATGTTGGGGAACAAGTGTTGACTCTGAGGATACACGACAGTCCGGCACGCTTGGCTGGAAGATTCCATGAACACGCGGGTCACAGCTGATTTATAGGTAACATCTAATAGCTGAACACAGACACTACACGTCAATGGAGACAAACCGAGTCACCCAGCTGCCAGGAGCGGCGATGGGGTCAATGGAGTGGCGATGCTGTACAGGGCTCATCCATCACCTGAACGCTTCATACTGACCTACCAAGCAAACTAACAGAATTCTAAGAATACACACACAGGTGACCACATGGGCACTAGGCCCAGAAACATCAGCTGTGCTTGTCATCTTCATGCTCTTACTAATTGCTTCACTCAGTATTGGAGTTTGGTATTTTCCTTTGGTGTCAGCTTGTGAAATCATGGGTCAGGGTAATAGCAGTGTCCTGCTATCACCCTGACCCAAGGCCGGGGTCATGGCAGGCAGCAAGTAAGAGAGGTCAGGTCGATCGAATAGTGCGATATTGTTTGGGTGATCGAATTCAAACACTATTAAAGTCAATGGGGGGAAAATTCTGATTATTTTTCGGGACTGTAGAAATGTAAGAGCATTTGGGAGCAGAGCTGACAGCTAGCGTAACTATAGTATGTGTTCTTGGATAGAGATTCTCTATCCAAGAACACAGGAGTCCCACGGGATCCCCAGGCACTAGAGGTTAAAGGAGGACAAGTCTCCTCATTCATTCACCTCTAGTGCTCTATGATTGGCTAGGAAAAGAAAAATTCTGATGACGCTTGAGCTGTCATCAGGGTTTACCTTTCCGCAGCCAATCACAGAGCACTAGAGGTGATGAATGGGGAGACTTGTCCTCTTTTAACCTCTAGTGCCGGGGGATCCCACACTGACAGGCCGTGAGAATCATCCTGTCATTGTGGGGTAACCTGTAAAAAAAATAAAAGTTACACAAATCACACACATTCAGTAAATGACTTTAACATTAAAGCCTCTTTTTTTTAAAACACATTTTTTTACACATGAATTTGCATAGTGGAATCCCGCGTTTTTCGGGTTGGCTCGATCCGAATTCGAACACCAACACTAATCTTAACTATGAAACTATACCATCAGCATTGACCAGGACTCCACTGGTTTCCTTTTATCAGAATGGAATAGAAATTACATTTTTAACGCCATCAATTGTAAAAGCAAGTGATAACAGTGATATATATTTATAATGAAATTGGATAAAACTTAAACATGTGAACATAACAGGGAGAGAGAACAAATGTCCATTCCTTTTCACCAGGCAAAGGTAATTCCATCTGTCTCCAGGTATTTTTCTGCTACAAATGGACCAGCAAATGTAGAAACAGATTTGTGTACAGTGAAAATGCAATATTACCATCATGGTGGCATGAAACTGCCCCTGGAACTTTCTTCAGTGAAAACTGCTCAGCCTGGTATAGTTCGTGTGCTATGGCACCAGCCCCATGTATATGGCTTAGTATGCTTATTGTGTCTTGACAGAATGTTACTTAACGTGGCAGAGATTCCTGGGTCCGTCATATAATGACCTTGGAGAGTGCTAAGAGCACCATTTCCCCAACATGTTCCTGGCTAACATGTTCTTAGCGTGTTTCTGGTGGATTGTTCCATATACTCAGAGCACACATGTTACAAGGCCCTGGCAGAGAAGGCTACATGTTGGCATGTCCTCCTTTTATCATGTACATAGCAGGGCGCTGAATGTCTCCCAGCAATCCTCGTACAGCACATGTTCTGCCAGATATACCTCGCAGGTCCGATATGATTCCCAGGATAGGAAGTCACAGAAAACCATCATTCTAGGTCATTCATGATGCGTAACCCTAAACTGAGCTAGAAAGTTTCTGTTCCCTGGGGTATCATCGTTTATGTGTTCACTTGTCTCATCTTTTTTAACTTACAAAAACTCTGAAGAGTTATTTTTGATTTGTGAACTATAATAATTTATTTTTTTAATGAAAATTATCATTTCATGGATTCTCTGCGTTCTTTTCTGATAAAATATTAATATAGGAGTTGGGGGTCTTTAATTATTGAAATCAGCTATTCAATATTAAGTACCAATAGTTACAATTCATCCACTGCAAAATGCTCGTATCAGATGATGGTTGAGGAGTCTGTGCTGCACCCACCATGCTGCACCCACACCACCATGAGAGGGAGAAGACTGTGCTGCACCCACCACGCTGCACCCACACCACCATGAGAGGGAGAAGACTGTGCTGCACCCACACCACCATGATTATTATTATTATTATTATTAAACAGGATTTATATAGCGCCAACATATTACGCAGCGCTGTACATTAAATAGGGATTGCAAATGACAGACAGTGATACAGGAGGAGAGGACCATAGGAGGGAGAAGTCTGTGCTGCACCCACCACGCTGCACCCACCACGCTGCACCCACACAGATGTCACATATAGTAAAGTTTATTGTAGAATATTACACATTTGGAATACACAGATGAAGGGCTCCTAATAATTTCAGGTTTAATATTGGAAGCGTGGCCAGGAGGTGATGGTACTGTAGAAGGTGTTCCCAGGACAGTCAGTGGCTGTAACATTGCGATGTCCTTTCAGAATGTAAGCAGACTTGATGTAACCCCTGCTAACACCACAGCTGATGAGACTCTTGACGGCATTCTGGGCAGCAGTGTTGGGGTTACGGCCTGATAAAAAGAGACAACATCATGAATGTAACAATCTCAGTGCAGAGACACCTTCTGATCCCTTATATCTCTGGAGATCTCTTTGTCATGGTTCCTTGCTTTGTTTCTGGACCCCTCATAATGATCAAATGAGATGGGAAAGACCCAGAAAGGGATGGTGTGCCCCCCTCATAATTAGCCCATAAGGGGGTCCCGCCATCCCTGCCTGGGTTTGCTTATATAATGTAGTTGTTAATAGGTCCTGCAATCTGTGCCCTGACTGGCAATGGTGAGACTTAGTGAGTTGAGCAACCCCGGACAGAAATAGAAGAAACCCCTCATAACGATCTGATCCTATGCAGGGAGGGATGATGGGAACTCTTCATAAAGACCACATAAAGGAAGCAGACCAGGGCAGGGCTTCTCATACTCATGACCCCAAGAAGTTAGTATTAGCAAGACCATATGAAGTGAGCAGACCCAGACTCAGATGTTGGGACCTTCTCATAATGGGCCCTGGGCAGGGATAGCGAGACCGCACATAATGTCCCCATGAGGTGAGCAGACCCAGGAACTTGTATGTGCAAATCATCTACCAAACCCTGAAACACCAATTGTCGATGGAGAGACCCTGAGGCATTTACAATAATATGATTGGATATTATAAGGCTATGGAAACATTGCTGATTGGCCATTTGCAGTCTTTGTTTTATTAAAGAACATCTATTATTCACATCATAAGCATTGCTAACAACTCACACAGAAGATTTCTCCGTGCATTTGCTGGAAGCAGAGCGATCTTCACAAAGCTCCAGCTTAGTTTCTAATTGTTTCAAAGTAATTTAATGTGAAGATGACCAAAGCAACCAATCAGCTCCGATCATCACATGAAAATGGTTCTGTTTGGATGATCACAAGGGGGAAAGGTTAGTGGATCACTTACACCTAACACAGAGATCATTTGACACACTTACTGATGAAGGATCCAAAGACGCTGATGCCGATGGAGTTGGAGTTGTAATTTGGAGCATGAGCCCCAACGGATGTCCAGCCACGGCCCTCATATACAAGGCCATCCTCTCCAACCAGGAAGCTATAGGAGACAGGACAGTTGTAAAGCCAGACCTAATAATAACTCCCCACCAAACATGCCACTATCGTATTGCTACATTATTATTCACAGTCCCCCAAATCTGCTATCTATATATACATCTATACAATTCAAACAGCTCACCTGTCAAACTGCCCTATGTGAAAGGAAAGAGGTTAGGTTTGGGAATCAGGAATTGGTGGGGGGTGATAGGACAACTTAACAAGATAGGACCAGCACCTCTCATTGCAGCAATAAAATATGGCCCACCACTCGGGTATTAGTGAAGGTTCCCTTGTAATGTACTCCATGATGATGATTAATGAACACTTTGCTTTCATTATCTACACACTGGCAATGTGTTTGCAGGCATCATCACCATCCAACTTACTTGTAACCGACGTCACACCAGCCGTTGGAGTTCATGTGGTAGTTCTGTACATTCTTGGCTTGGGTAATGCAAGCAGACTGGGAGGTGCAGGAGGTTCCCTCAGTATGGTGGATGACAACGTATGTTACTGGAGTGGCCATGGCGGTACGGCAGGTGGGGGCGCGCCCTCCCCACTGGGACTTGGTAAGGATGGTGGGGCAACCTGCAGGATGAATGACATTGTAATTCTCTCATTGTTGCTGCCTATACTTTCCACTGGTATTCATCTCTAATATTGATCCATGATGGCTGTCCTTCAATGGATGGAAGCCAAGGACTCATTGGCGAGAGAGCAACACCTAAAAGGTATATAAGGACCAAATAAAAACATCTACAGTACATGACCACTGCCCCAGGTTTTATCCCAAAGTACAAAAATGCTGGCTGATCTGCCACAAACACATTGAATGATTTCCTGATGTGGTGATGGTGTCAGACCTGCCTAGTTATCACTTTGTACTCTTTCCAGACTTCTTTTTTTAAGGTACTCACCATAAGTGACTGCGCAGAAGGCAGCAAGAACGGCAAGGATACGCAGCATGATGACAGTCACCTAAAGGAGAGATACACACAGGTGAGTGGGGGCTGGGAGGGGTCCCTGAAAATACAGCTTTTCCTACAGGACCTACCAGTCTCAGGTAAGTTGAATCTGAAGTCTGTTCCCAGGAAGCTTCACTATTTATACCTCGGAGAGGAGGTGTGTACACAACATCTGAGAGAATGATTACAAAACAATATGTGATTGCCATTATCACAGGAGTTACATAACTTAGATGGATTATTTGGGTTCCTGTAGTTACCCCACATTGTACGCACCCCAACATTATCATTTACATTACTACAGTGCAATAAGATTCACACAACATCCCCTCGTATAATTATTCATAGGCTGCAATGACTGCAATATTAATCTGCGGTCTGTGTGAAACACCTGCAGAAAGTCTACAAATGTAATGAATAAAAGGATGAATGTCATGTTGAAATGACATCACATAATCAGACATTAGGAGCTAATAAAAACATAACCCCTTAGGGTTAATAAGGTTCTCACTGAATGAACAGCCCAGTAGTGGTCCATAATGGGAATAATATGGGAATAATAGTGGGCCAATGTGCAGAACTGACTTCGGGCCCCTGTTGGCTGAGAAGGGACTCGGGCCCTTGTGGAGTGGCACACTTTGCACCTCCCTAGGTCGGCTCCAGGGATAATGGGTGTAAGGTGTAAATAAAGGGATTAGCAATATTTCCTGTATGATGGCCATTGTACTAGCAGCGCTTTGTTCTAGGCATTGATCCTGCTGGACGATGATAAAGTATTGCCTGCTATTTATCTGTATGATATATCTGTATGATTTCTCTGTATGATTTCTCTGTATGATTTATCTGTATGATTTATTTGTATGATTTCTCTGTATGATTTATCTGTATGATTTATCTGTATGATTTCTCTGTATGATTTATCTGTATGATTTCTCTGTATGATTTATCTGCATGATTTATCTCTATGATTTATCT
>NC_092871.1:150120-151197 GCF_032062135.1 Pyxicephalus adspersus | reverse complement strand
CTATGATTTATCTCTATGATTTATCTGTATGATTTATCTGTATGATTTATCTGCATGATTTATCTCTATGATTTATCTGTATGATTTATCTGTATGATTTATCTCTATGATTTCTCTGCATGATTTCTCTGTATGATTTCTCTGTATGATTTGTATAGGGTGATCTTAGCATGCTGCTGTCTGATTGGTGGACATTACCACGTTGTGAGTTACCAGTCATGGCGTTCTGGATTTTAGTCATCCTCATTCTAGCTGCCAATTTTAGTTGTAACATGACACAGAAAACAATGTGCAGAGGATTGCACTCCGCAGAGCGTTGCTCCATCTCTGCACTCCGATCTCTGCACTCGGCACTGCGTCCCTGACACTCTGATAAGAAGCGCCAAAATAGAGACGTGTCATTCTGCTCCATATGTTTTTGTGGCAAATTTCTGGACCCATAAAAGATCAATATTTACACCACATGCTGCGTTCACTGGCACCCCCCTCTACAGACTGAGCGTTATTTGTATAATATCTTAGATTGGCCCTGAGGGGGTATCGTTGTTATGGACCTGACAAGGTCTGATCCTTCCCAGTAGCAGCTTTGGTCACTTTCATGAAGCAGGGATTGGGAATGCCAAACTGTCCAATCACCTCCCACTGTATTCCTGACCTGCAATTATTGGGGCCAGAAACAGACAACAGATATGGTCCGATATGTACGACCTTAGAGAAAGAACAAAAGGATAGACATGACTGGAACTTTCCAAGCGATCATGAGACCCGCTAATGTTTATTAAAGGAATAACATCCTATGAACAAGCAGTAAATCTGGGATCCCAGGACCTCTCTTCATGCCTATCTATGGCAACCCTTCATTATAAGCACAAAGCAGATCCCCCCAGTCCTCCAATATAAACACAAAGCAGATCCCCCCAGTCCTCCAATATAAACACACAGCAGATCCCCCCAGTCCTCCAATATAAACCCAGAGAAGATCCCCCCAGTCCCCCAATATAAACACACAAAGCAGATCCCCCCAGTCCCCCAATATAAACACACAGCAGATCCCCCCAGTCCTCCAATATAAACCCA
>NC_092871.1:146932-149742 GCF_032062135.1 Pyxicephalus adspersus | reverse complement strand
ATATAAACACACAGCAGATCCCCCCAGTGCCCTAATTTAAACACACAGCAGATCCCCCAGTCCTCCAATATAAACACACAGCAGATCCCCCCAGTGCCCCAATATAAACACACAACAGATCCCCCCAGTCCTCCAATGAAAACACACAGCAGATCCCCCAGTCCCCCAATATAAACAAACAGCAGATCCCCCCAGTCCTCCAACATAAACACACAGCAGATCCCCCCAGTCCTCCAATGAAAACACACAGCAGATCCCCCCAGTCCCCCAATATAAACACACAACAGATCCCCCCAGTCCTCCAATTTAAACCCACAGCAGATCCCCCCAGTCCCCCAATATAAACACACAGCAGATCCCCCCAGTTCCCCAATATAAACACACAGCAGATATCCTCAGTCCTCCAATATAAACACACACAAACATAAAGAGAAATGGAGGACAAGGGGTGTGCAGTGCCCTGAGGAAGCTGTATGTATCACCCCAGTACCACCTGCCAATATCATTGGTCACCCCAAGGCCACCTGTCAATATCATTGGTCACCCCAGTACCACCTGTCAGTATCATTGGTCACCCCAGTACCACCTGTCAAGATCATTGGTCACCCCAGTACCACCTGTCACCCCAGTACCACCTGTCAATATCATTGGTCACCCCAGTTTACATGGACTGGGTATCTGCAATTGATGCAGAACAACCAATCAGATTTTAGCTTACTACAGTCACATGTGCAGAGAAGCAGCTTGCAGATTCTCTCTGATGGTTGGGGGGGTTACAGTGGGAGTGAGTCGGGATATGGCGCAATATAATGTGCTGATGGAATGGAACACAAAGACTTTTCCAGGGACACAGCACTGATAATTGCTGGGATAAGATAATGAACATTTCCAAGGGCCGGCTTATAATTTGTGACAATGTATTATGGTGCTAAGGGATTCAGGGATATTTCCAGGGACAATGTTGTGCTGAGCTGGACTGAAGATTGTCACATTAAACTAATAAATGGAGGATGGGGATGAGTTCCGATTTCCCAGTAGATAGAGCAGAGGTTGTATCAGCAGGGACACTGAGCTACCCAGCCAGGAGTGATATTCCTGACAATGCTGCAGAAATGTGTAGTTTATTCTTCCAACACACAACATGGCTGACTGTAAACGCTGACAACCAAACTCCCAGGCTGTGCTGAGATTAATATTATTAATAAACAGAATTTATATAGCGCCAACATATTATGTGGCACTGTACATTAAAAAAGGTTTGCAAATACAGACAGTGACACAGGAGGAGAGGACCCCGCACCGAAGAGCTTACAATCTATGTGCTCTTCGGGGCAGATGCACGAACAATTGTGGCCCCAGCTATACCAGAAAGTGTCATTGTAAGGGGGCAGCCAATGGTGGTCTTCATACTTCCTCCCCTTTCCTGTACTGTTAGGTGTGCATGTAGGAACTTTTACTGTTTGAACTGTGGGATTGCAGGATCATTGAACCTGAAATACAAATTGTGGTGGAAAGGGGCCATATTGCTGATCTACGGGTTTATGATTGGCATTAGGAGTTGGGGGTAATTGTATTGTAGCAGATGAGGCCATACACCATGAAAGTTTCTGTTTCACAGATGTAAGCAGTTTAGTCTGTTCACTTAGCAAAATGACTTGTCACATAGCTTAGACTGAATGAGGTAAAGCTCTGTAACCATCCAATCATATGCAAGTAGAAATCACGTCTGACTTTATACCCGCATACAAACACACATTGTGATGGACGCCCTCTCGCCCCCGAACCCTGCGCATAGACTTTCCAGCACGCTCAGCACAGTCCACCCAGCAGCAGGATGAGAAGGGCCGTCATGGGGCAAGGTTACCCCTCTGTTACCCCTTGACACACACACCATCACGGCTAGACTGCCACCACGTGTTTAGACGGAAGCACGCAACGTTACCCTTGACAACCCCGGTTATGATTCTTTGGTGTCAGGCACTCCAGACAGGGATGTCTCCGCAATCACAATGTTATAGTAGCGCTTCAGGTTAGCAAGTTTCAATATTTTTACTTGGAGCATTCAGAGATTCAGCTTACACTTTTTATAGAGTTTAATAAGTAAAAATATACAAACACACAGAGCATAAACACATAGAGAAAAATAAAGACTAATCTAAGAACAATAACAGAATAATAACAGAACAATAGAACAGCATAAAACAAAAAGGGAAAGCTGTGAAATAATACTTTGATAGAGTTGGTTTTCCTGGTCCTGCTTGCAGTGTAAAGTCCAAGCTATTAGTCAGAGTCACCGGGCTCCCTGCAGTGCTCAATGTGTCAGTGCCGTTGTCCTTAGCAACAAGATGATATCAGTGAGAGCTCCCTCTGCTGGGCTTACATGGCTTTTTCCATGCCAACCACAGAGGTGGGACTAATAGGACCATCCAATGACAGCAGGGTGGGGGCTGTCCGAGTGGCTGTGTCCACATGGAGTATGATGCTCTGTGGACACTTCCCTAATGCCCTTGTTCTAGCCATTATTACTAATTTCATAAGTTTAGGTTTTTTGATCTGCCAACTCCCAGAATATTAATCACCACAAAACAAGGAGTTCACAGAGACCAAACTAGGCATGTCTGGGTCTTATGGTTCACCAGGACAGGTTAAATATGGTTTCCTGGCTTTCCTGAGGCCTAGGAGATTAGTTCTTGGTCTCACAATGCTTCCCATGACGATCCAACTACAAATCATCTGACTATTACTTTATACAGAATGATATATTAGCAATATAAAGATTATTAATAAATGGGTTTCAGAATACATCTCAG
>NC_092871.1:140965-143992 GCF_032062135.1 Pyxicephalus adspersus | reverse complement strand
ACTGTTGTTTCCAATATTTCAGGCAGCAATCCCACCACTGCTGCCCAGAATGCCGCCAAGAGTCTCATCAGCTGTGGTGTTAGCAGGGGTTACATCAAGTCTGCTTACATTCTGAAGGGACATCGCAATGTTACAGCCACTGAGTGCCCAGGAAATACCTTGTACAACACTATTAGGAGCTGGCCCCGCTTCCAGGCCTAGAGGACCCCTGTGTAGCTGGACAAGTAACCATGTGGAAACCAGACAGTTGGAAGAAATCTATGAGGACCGCACACAATCTGAAATCTCAGTGTTATTGTACTCAAATTCTAAAATATAGCATTACGGATACCTGTTTTAAGGAAAACAAATAAAACTTTAATAAAACCCCCTTCAATGTCTGCTGTGATATCATTCATCTTGTGAGTGTAATATTACTGATATGTAACATACTCCATAACTAAACAACATTTTATTGTAGAAATAAAGAACACGGTATGTAAGGAAGTCCTAAAAGATACCAAGAACAGGATAGTTGGTGCTGGATATAAGCTGAAATACACCAGATCCAATTCTGTTCATGTCACAAATATTACAGAAATATTGGCACAGATGTAAGCAGTTTAGTCTGTTCACTTAGCAAAATGACTTGTCACATAGCTTAGACTGAATGAGGTAAAGCTCTGTAACCATCCAATCATACACAAGTAGAAATCACGTCTGACTTTATACCCGCATACAAACACACATATATTTATTTCAGGAAGTAAAGATGGCGTTCATAGACACACAATCCTAAACAATTATAATCAATCTATAGTAACCAATGGACAATATTACACAAATCAGACAGGAAGAGGTGAGTGTGGTATAAAGGAAGGGACACGGGATACCTGATATTCTATTCCGTCTGCTCAACGTTCTGCTGCATTTCCAGCTCACAACACTTAATGTGGCCCTGGGTCTGTCAGCAGCACTTTGTTCCGGCATAATATAATCAGAGAGGGTTATACTGCTGGTCAATGTCCACTCAATCATGAATTGGGGCAATAGATCGGCCATTGATATTGAACACCTGATTGTTCTGAAGGAGGCTGCTGTGACCCTAATGAAAGATTTAGAGGGGCTATTGTGTATCAATCTGCCCTAGTACCATTTATTATTGTGCGGAGGGAAAATATATGCATAGACTAAGCTGAATAACCAGGGAAGAGATATGGCATCCACTCCTAAAGAATCTTTAACCTTTCTACTTTCACTGGAAACCAACAGAGTTTTATTATGCAGTATTTATATAGCGCCGACATATTGTACAGTGCTGTACAAAGTCCATAGTCATATCACAATCCATTGTCCCCACCATAATCATATGTCTTTTAATAGAGCCCAAGGTCACTTTTTGGGGGGAAGCCAAAAAATCTATAAGGGAGTGTGGGAGTACCTGGAGGAAACCTATGAGTATACAGGGAGAACACGCAAACTCCATGCAGATAGTGTCCTGGCTGAGCTTCCAACCTGGGACCCAGCGCTGCAAAGGTCGGAGTGCTAACCACTGAGCCACCGTGCTGCCCTATTGCTTGACGGATGGAATCTTATTTGTTCTGAAATTCTTCTATTCTATGGGGGGACCTTTTTATATTCTCTAGAGAAGACTTTGCTTTCTTACCAGGAAAACTTTTAATAAAGTGGAAAAAAAAATCACACCTCCCTTTAATTCTGCAGAACCCCCGATGGTCCTGGAAAAGTCTTGTATCCGGTTCCATGCTGTCCTGGAATTCTCCTTCGTCATGACACAAAGAAAGCGCCGGGTGCCGCCATCTTTGGTCTTCTTCTTCTGGGTATGTCACTGCGCAGGCGTTAGATTGGCATCGCTTTCCCCCATTGAAGGAAAATGCCCCAATATGAGGCAGAAGGAGCAGCACATCCCCCCCCCCCCCCCCCACCCGGAAGACCGGAAGAATTATTTCTCCTTTTGTCCACCTTTTATGTAAAGTAAAAACATAGAGTTTGGGAGATTCAGACATCAGATGCCCCTGCAGATCCCTGTGGCAGCCATTGTGCGCAGTTGGATGGAGGGGTTGTTGTGACTTGGAATGTAAAAGGAGATTATTATAAATATTCAGGAATTATTATTATTATTATTATTAATAAACAGGATTTATATAGCACCAACACATTACGCAGCGCTGTACGTTAAAAAGGGGTTACAAATGACAGACAGATACAGTGACACAGGAGGAGAGGACCCTGCCCCGAAGAGCTTACAATCTAATAGGTGGGGAACGTACACACAATAGGAGGGGGATATGGAATGGTGGGGGAATAGTGACGGTTTTAAGGGATCTTTGAAATGAGCAGAAAGTAGGAGCAAGCCGAATAGGACGAGGAGCCCATTCCAGAGAATGGGGGAGAGACCTATATATACTGCATATTCCCATACACCTAAAGGGGAACCCCTGCCTGGACATCATCTCCCATCAATCACCGCTCACCTGTGGGTAATTCATCACTTTATTATTATTCATCTCTCATGTACAGGAAATTTCTTTATTAGTTTCACAATTATATACAAATAATGGGCCAGCCAACCGTGTGTATTGGGCATGCGCAGTACGGGGTGGGGAGAGAAGCGTTACACAGCAACCAATATTATTGGACAAATTGTCACGTGGTTTACCACTCTCTGAGTGGTCCCGGTCACTCATTACAAACTGACTTCTATGCCACCAATAAAGCCACGCCGCCGTCCCAGAGAAGGCACCACCCACCTAGGAAAGGGCTTGGTAAATTAGTTTAGACTCCGCCCTTCTTGGGCAGCTTGTATCCATGGTAACTGAGACAAAGGAAGTAGTTCCTTTTTCGGAAACGGAAGTATCGTAAAAGGAAAGCGCGCAATCGCTGGAGCAACGTGAGGGCACACCGCGAACCGTAAAGATGTAAGAAAAAAAATCGAGACCAGTCTGTGATGGGGAACAAAATAAGAGGGGACCTGGGAGCGATGGGGAGGAAAATAAGGGGGGGAGACCTGGGAGTGATAGGGGGGAAGAT
>NC_092871.1:135529-140749 GCF_032062135.1 Pyxicephalus adspersus | reverse complement strand
AGAGGGGACCTGGGAGCGATGGGGAGGAAAATAAACCATGAGATTACTGGCAAAATGTGGTCTAGACAGATGAGACCAAAGTGGGGATGTTTGGCCTGCAGCAGCTCATTGTATAGCTTGTGTGGCCACTGGTCTATGCAGGGGGGGGGGATTACCAGGATTCTTTACCTAGACCTTGAGGAGCTTTCTGTTTAGCATTGATATTTTTGATATTGTTGATATTTCTCAGGTTTATTCCATTTACTGTTTTTTTTTCCTTTCGTAAACCTTCCCCCTGCTTTCTCAAGGAGTCTTCTGAATAAACCCAAGAGTGAGATGACCCCAGAGGAACTTCAGAAACGTGAGGAGGAGGAGTTTAACACGGGGCCCCTCTCTGTGCTTACACAGTCTGTCAAGAACAACACACAGGTCCTCATTAACTGCCGCAACAATAAGAAGCTGCTGGGTCGGGTGAAGGCCTTTGATAGGTGAGCTTGGTTCTGTGATGGGTGAGCTGGGTTTGGTGTGTGCTGAGATTGAACTATTGCCATGTACACATTACCAGATCCTAGCTGGAATTGTTCCTTTGACTTTTTAGTTCTGTAGTCATCTCCTTCTGTGATCTTACTGTACAATGCTTTCTCTACAGACACTGCAATATGGTTCTGGAAAACGTGAAGGAAATGTGGACTGAGGTTCCTAAAAGTGGAAAAGGGAAGAAGAAATCCAAACCAGTAAACAAGGACCGCTATATCTCCAAGATGTTCCTGCGAGGTGACAGTGTCATTGTTGTCCTGCGGAATCCATTGCTGGCTGGGAAATGACGAACCCACCAGGACTCTCACCCACTACTTTTTGCCAGGATTTCCCTCTTTTTTTTTTTTTTACCCCATACTGTGTCACATGTTTGCATTTCCATCCAGGGCCATTGTGAGAAGTCTGTCATTAAGGATGGGTTAGGGGTGATATTTTCCAATGTATGAGTACTCACGTTTGGCACCTCAGGTGGGGGTTATTATGTTGGTTTATTTGGGGTACCCACATGATTGACCTCTTGGATGTGCTGTGGTGTTTTCTAATAAATAGGAGTTGTCATATTTCTATGGATGGTTTGTGTGCGATTGTTCTACAAAGGGATGTTTGGTAGCTTTTAGCCCTGTACCTACAGAACCTCTAATCATTACAAAATGTCTGTCTCTCGCCTCTAGTGCATCACAAATAGAAATGTCTCACAAGGATGGACCTATGTAAGGGTGTTATCTGAGCATCATGTATGCTGTGCTAGGATCTGTGCTTAACACAAGATGTCCTCTCTTCCTGTCAGCCAAGAACACCACTGCTTGTATGCAGCATGAAACTATTGACCACTACTTGTATGAAGAAGTGGAGAGCAGCCAAGTATGAAAAGCCATGATTTGGGCAGAGCATTCATGTATTTAGACATATGTAGACCTAATTCTCTGATTGCAGTCATTCAGTAGATATACCTCAAGCTTTTCAGATGTTATACAGTCTGGCGATAAACACCTTACAGCTTTTTAACTGGCATCATCCAGTGATATTGCAATATCTGGTTGGTGCAGACTCTTGGTAAATGTTCTGACCAACAAGGAAGTGATGATATAGTATAATCTTTTGTCTATCCCAAGCATGTGTAAATTGTTGATTGATAGTCTACCTCTGCTAGAAGTTTGTTCCAGTATGAATTATTTCTGAAAAATAAGTCATTTAAAATATGATTAGGATGGACAAAAGTCACTCTTGATGGACCATTGGACTTTCTGCTGTAGGTTTGTGTTTTTAGGAGAAGGTAAGTTGATTGGGCGATTCAGTTGCTGAAGATTTATCACGTTATTATCACCAATATCTTTTTAACACAACATTGGCCTTAGAGGTTACCTTTTGGACAAATAGGAGACACTGTATATTAAGGTGCATATAGATTTCATATGATGGTAACTCAAGCCATAGTGAATTTCAGCAGAGTGCTGACTGATATTACTCTAAACAAACAAATAATAATTGACAATTAATGTAGATGATAAATACATTCTTTAGGCTTCTAGGAAATGTTTTGTTAAGTGAATTACAAAGCAATCTCCTAATGTGCGACCAATTAAATAATTAATATAGATAAGCAAAATATGTGATTTTTAATTCTATTGGCCATTTGTAGGACCAAGCAGATCATTATTGTTCACATCAGGGTCCCCATACAGAATGTAACCAGGTTACATACAAATGTAAAAGGTTCACTGAAAGGTCTTCCTCCTATTGCACTTCTCTGTGCTCCCCTATGCCGATAGAGCCTCTGTTGTGAGCATTGAAGTCCTACATGTGACGTCTATGACAACAATGCTGACTTTTTATTTCATGGCTTTAGGGGTATAATAAGATTGTTTTCCTGCTTGCAATCTAAAGTCCAAAAGTTGTCACTACAGCACTGAACATCTGTGCTTTATATGCAGCATCCATACCATGACACTGTTCAAGCTGCCGAGTGTCACAAAAGAAACCATGGAAACTGTCGCTGCTGAGCACTTTTGAAAATTCTTATTGCTTGGCTCCAATGCTTTTGTTTATTATCAAGTGATGAAGCTGGGACAATTTCCTAGTTTACATACTTGACCCAGGGCAGAATGTACTAGATGCTGTGTATATAGCATGGCATATAACTGTTGGGAAAAAATTTTGATGACCTTTTTCATTAGCCACCACTAACGATGTTGACTTACAGTTCTGTGAACACCTCTCCACCTGGACAAGGCTTAGTTCCCAGGCAGGGGAACATCTCTGGTGTTACCTTCTCCTTTCTGGTCCTGGGTTTCCTTTGCTAGGCTGGATCCAGTAGCGCTTCCTACAGCCCCATTTGTGCAGAAACAAGATAGAGTGGCCTCCACAGCACGCCGGAATGTCCTCATACGAAACACATAGATGATTGGGTTGATGGCAGAATTTGCATGGGAAAGGATAACAGCAGAGAGAACCAAATCTTCTGGGACTCTACACTCTGAACAGAAAAGTCGGACAACATTGAGGATGTGAATGGGAAACCAGCAAAGTACAAAGCAGAAGACAACCAGGAAGAGTGAGGAGGCCATACGGAACTCCCTGACCACAATGCGTCTTTTTCTGTGCCTTCTGCTGACATCCACCTCCCACTCTGCAATTTTTCGTATCTGTCTCCGAACCTCTAGAAAGATGTGTGCGTATAGCACAAGCATAGCAACCAGTGGAGGAATGACACAGCCAAAGAAGATCAGGTAGACCATGTACGATTCTGATATAAGGCTACTAAATAGGCACTCACTTTCAGGAGGGAAAGGTTTCCGCCATCCCATCAGTGGCATCAGGCCTGCAAGTGCTGCTAGTATCCATGTACACATTATAACCATAAAAGAGACCCGAGGGGTGACCAGGGCACGGTAATGGAAGGGACACAGGATGGAAATGTAACGCTCTACTGCCACTGCCAGTAGTCCAAAGATTGAGGCCAAAGAGAAGGTCATAAGGTTGCAAAGCATTAGCAGGCAAGAGTAAAGACTGCATCGTGCTACTCCCAGGTCCAAGAGAATAGCACAGGGAATTGCCACAGCTCCCACCAGGATGTCAGCTGTGGCCAAAGATAGGATGAAGTTGTTGGTGACTGTACGCAGCCTTCGGTCATTTAAAATGGCCAAGCAGATAAGAATGTTGCCCACTACAGAAACCACAGCTGTCAAAACTTCTGTCACCAAGTAGGGCACATTTGTAACAGATACCAGCGGTGCTGAGATACTTCTTGGGTGAAGGGAAGATGAATTCATGCTTGGAACTTCTCTGACATTCCAAATGGTGAGGGGTAACATGGAGCTAGCAGGAAAAAATATATAATTACATACAATAGAGATGGGTCTTTGGATACACAGTAATATTACAATATAATTGCTTCGGATATAGAAGAGGTACAGGTGAAAGGAGAAAAAGTCACAGATGAAACCAGATCCCTCACCTACAAGTCTACACTGAGTGTTCCAGGATTTTTAATTATACATGGAACATATTCCTGCTTGGATTATTGACATTTGATTTTATGAACACTCGCAGGGTGACCCATCACATTTTGCCCATGTTGTTGCCAGATGCGATTATGAGTGGCAGAACCCACCTGGGGCACTTCACATAAAGTCATACAGTAAAAGCATCTTTTAGCCACTTTATATAACTGCTATTCCAATGTTCGAATTCTTATTTGACCTTCAGAAAGATAAAAGGTCAGAGATGCCTTCTGTCAATCCATCTGTAGTAATGTCCTCTTACCTGAATACTGTCCCATGAAGTGATTGCTAAATGCACACAAAGCTGCCCGATATATCCTGCTGATCTGGATGGACACTGCAGTCTGTTTCCTGATGTGGAAGTAAAGCTGTGGGCATGGGAGGGGCCCAGGATGGTTTACCTGCTCTGCGCTGTACTATTCACCATCATTCACAGATATCACATTCACCAACAAATTTGACAGGATTCTCTTCACAGATTGTCTTTCCTCAAATAAAAACTAAACAAATAGAAATGCTCTAAAATCTCTTGTAATCTCTTTGTTGTAGACAATGCACAGTGTTCTTTATCTGGTCCGGTCTATCATTCTATCAATATGTCTATTCTAATTGTCGGGTTTGGTAGGTTATAGCTAGCCATGTTTTCTATCAGTCTGACAATCACTCAGCTTTGAGAATTATTGTATATAACCTAACTGTAAAACCAACTCTTCCATGCAATAGGAGAATCAATACATTTACAAATCAATAGGATCGATAAATATAGCAACTACAACATAGAAATGAAAACACTGCAAGTGCTATATATTAGGGAGTGAATCTACTTGTGCAATTCAGATTTTATATTTCATTTCTGGTAGCATTTTTCTTGCATTTAGCATGTTGCTTTGATGGCCATACCCAGATCCTCCTCGTGACCTGACCTGGCATTGACTCCACTAGAGCTCTGAAGATACCCTGTGGTATCTGGCACCAAGATGTTAGCAGATCCTTTAAATCAATCTGCCCCCATCTGCTTGCCTTCTTCCCATAATGCACCTTGCTGCCTCCCCTGGCCTGCTTTCTTCCCATAATGCACCCTGCTGCCCCCACCTGCCCCCTTCTTCCCATAATGCACCTTGCTGCCTCCCCTGGCCTGCTTTCTTCCCATAATGCACCCTGCTGCCTCCCCTGGCATCCTTTCTTCCCATAATGCACCCTGCTG
>NC_092871.1:130230-132853 GCF_032062135.1 Pyxicephalus adspersus | reverse complement strand
GTTTCTGGCCAAGACACGACCATTGTAAGTATTATGTGTGAGGAAGAGAGATTATGTATCTTCATTGAACTTCTTTACTGTACAAATATTATAACCTCATTGTAAATGTATAAAGCCACCATGTTTGTTATATTGCCATCTGATCTACAACTAGTGATCTTACTGTCGGGCCCTGTATGTATTTATGGATGTACATACAACTGTGGCAAAAAGAAAGTACATCCACTTTAAAGTTTTGTGTATCAGGAAAAAAAGAATGGTATGTAGTAGATCTCAAAATTTGTAAAATACAACCTCAGATAAATAGCAATGCATGAAATAATATACCATGTAATTATTTATTAAAGAAAGATGACGACAACACAAACCAGAGTGTGAAAAATTAAGTACACCCTTACCCATCCTATAGGAATTAAGGGGGTAAGTATTAGCCAGGTGCTGCCCATCAGATGTATTGATTGATCAGTGTGGCGCCCTCTATTGGCAGGTTGCAGCATTCAGGTGTGTGTTACCACAATGCCAGGATCTCAGATGATCTCAGAGAAGGAATTGTTGCTGCCCATCATTCTGGGAAGGGTTAGAAGGCCAAACATTCTGAAGTTTATCATTCTACAGTGAATAGGATTATTCACCAGTGGGAAACATTCCAGACAGTTGTCAATCTTCCCAGCAAATTTACCCCAGACTATGGAATGCTCAGAGAAATTGGGGGAAACCCCAGGAGCTCCACCTCAGACATAACACACCTTGTGTCAGGAACTCTACAGGCAGGTAGCACGGGATTGCCTGAGGTGCGGAGTCTTCACCAGGGCACCCCGCAATGGGTGATGGGTCGATAGCCTACAGGCCACTGAGTTCTTTGCTGCTGAATGCCACTAGGTCGCAACCCTCAGAGTCACCATACCTGAGAAGGAAGGCAGTCTGGGGCCAAGCGAGGGTCAGGGCAGGTGGCAGACAGACGCGGGCAGATTCCAGGCACCGGTGAAGGCAGAAATCACAAAGAAACAATGCAGGGTATCAAGGTAGCTGGTGCAGCACAGCAAGAGCCACCATTACTGCTAAAGTAGCCACTGTCCCCCCTCCCTGGACTCCTCCATGAAAGGAAGTGCTGCATGCTCTGTCAGCCAGAGACAGGAAGTGAGTGCTGGGCTTGGCAGCTTTAAGGGGCACCCCGGCACGGGATGCAGCAGGACAGTTTAGCAGGGACCACAGTGGGAACTGACAGGTATTGGGACACCTCTGTTAGCATGTTACAGTTCATGACAGGACAATGAGAAAAAGACTGAACACATTAGGCCTGTGTGCCAGGGGAAAGCCTCTTCTTTCAAAAAAAAACATGGCAGCATGGGTTAGGTGTGTAAATTTGCATCTGGACAAACCGCAGGAATTCTAAAACAATGTCCTTTGGACAGACGAGACCGGTGTAGAGACATTTGGCCATAATACTCAGCATATCCGCACAAACACCTCATAATAAAGCAGGTTATGGTGCGGTGGAGGAATGATTGTGGCTTGTTTGGCAGGCACTGGGTACTTTGCAGTCACCATGAGTTCCTCTGTATACCAAAGTATTCTAATGTGAGGACATGTGTGTGACCGCTATAGCTTAGCTGAAATTGGGTCATGCAAGAGCACAATGACCCCAAACAACAAATCTACCACAGAATGGTGAAAAAAGAATCATGGTGCTGCAAGGGTCCAGTCACTGTCCAGACGTAAATCTGATCGAAATGCCGTGGCCTTGAGTTCCATACACCAGCCAGATGATTTCCATCCAAGACAAACAGTCATGCTTGTCTCAGGCGAAATTCTGATATTTGTACAGTCCCCTGACGTCATTCATCAATTGGCCACGGTAGATTGATGAATGACTGAACAGGAATGACTGCTGTGCACTCCTATGAAGGAGAACACAGGGGAAGGCCATTGGCTCATCCTCCCCCCTCCCTTGAATTATGTATGAATGTTTAATAATTCCATGATAAGCCATTGAGTTTATAATGTATGGACATTAGTCTTTGTTACTGCCTGTATGTCGGTGTCCTAATGCTGGGACAACCACGCCCAACCAGTATGGGGCCGGGCCCCTCCAACCATGCATGCTTATTCCAGGCCAATGATTATTATTATTATTATTAAACAGGATTTATATAGCGCCAACATATTACGCAGCGCTGTACATTAAATAGGGATGACATAGCCATCCTGGAAACACAGTATGAAAGGTACCTTATTTTATTAGCAAGGAGTTCCTTTATGGTAGCAAAATAATGACAGCTTTGTACTAATTAAAAAGTAAATGGTTCCTGTCTGGAGCCCAGCACATAGTTTATATTTAATGTTTATGTGAGGCACATTGGAGTCCATTGTAATACTTGTGCCCTATTATGCGTTATATCATGCATTATCCTACATTTATTAAGACATTCTATTACAAATTCATATGCTGCTGTCACACTTCATTTTACCAAAGATACACAATATACACTAAACTCTTTTTCTATTGAACTATTGTGTGTTACTGCGCATGTGGAATGCTGCAACACAATGCCCCTGATTCATCAAGCAAAATCGGATTATCGCTCGCGCATTCGTATTAGCGATCCGGAATCGTACGCGGACG
>NC_092871.1:118201-126555 GCF_032062135.1 Pyxicephalus adspersus | reverse complement strand
CCTATTGTGAAGGCTGGAATCCGGCTGGTAGTGAGGCGAGTGTACGCGCATACTCGAGTCCGGACCGCGGTGATCCGCGCGTACGTTCGCGCTTCCAGCGAGCGCGGATTTCATTGATGAATCAGGGGCAATGTGACAAAGTTATGTGCTAATAAATCAAGATGGGCCATATTGGTTGTATGATATTTATTTCCTATTACAGATAGTATAATTAAAGGATGTAAATTCAGGAAGGGGATCTAACACCTCTGGGACTAAAAAGATCATATAAACATTGAATTAGATTCTTTCCCCTGGTTTTCTCTCAAAGCAGGGCGATTATCCCAAACATTTTGTGCTTCCCTTGATCTTTTGCACATGTGCGAGCTATTCTCCTGCATGAGCCTCTAGTATTTAAAACACTTCTTTCTTTTTTTCATTCTTCCTCTCATATATATAAAGGCGCCCTGTGAACAGCACCACTCCATGCGGATGTCTGCTGACATGAGGTAAGTTGTTTGCAAGCTTTCCTTGCTTGGATATCATTTATCACTCCTTTTCATTAGTTTGTTTGAGCCACGTTAATCGATTCATTCCTTTTCTTTACCTAAAAGTTGGATTAGCCACTTTCCCTAATTTCCTGCAAATGTTTCCTTTCTCTTATAGACAATATAATTGGGTGCTCTAATTAGCAGCATATCCTCCTGGATGCATCCTTTCCCTTTGTTCTACTCAAGTTGTAAATGTTCACGAGTCTCGCTCAATTCATTTGCTCACCTTATTTCCCCATTGATACTTTACACCTCCTAACTAGTTTAGAAAGATATACCTGGTAAGTTATTTCATTACATTATTTACCTAATATGGCTTTAATTCTGAACTATAAGGAAGTAATCAATCCCCATATTCATTCCATTTCCTCTCCTCCTTTGTTTTATCATTACATAGAAACACATCCTGCTAATATTCTTCTGTACACTCCTATACTTATATTTCTGTGAGCCTTCCTAAGCTAATATACATCACATAAATATATTTCAAGATGTGAGTATCAATCATTCTCTATAAATTGATTGACATCTCTCCAGAACCTCATTAATAGTTTTATTTTTTACAGGATTCTGTAGGGCAGCCAGCCATTATGTTACTTCTGTCATTTCTCCTTACAATACTGAAGGTTGTGCTTTCACATGTAAGTACCTCTAGGAAATATTGCTACTTGAATTGCATGGATTTATAAACCTTATAACACTGACATGAAGTTTTTAGTCCATCATGGATTTATTGATCAGTATTGTATTTTCAACTGGAAACCTAGATTCCCATATCTCCAATATGTAGTATATTGTATGATGTTTGATACACAGTATAATAACACACAATGGACTAGACACATTTATTTATCTACCAGCTTGGATGCTATTCTATATTATTAATTATCTTTATTCTAATTCAATGTTTATATGATTATTGATTATATGAAATATGATTATATTTTAGTCCCAGAGGTGTTATTCAGAGATCCCCAGATGAAGCCCCTTGTGGGGTATAAAATACAGTATACCCTCCTTCCATAATTTACATCTTTAAAAATGGGATTTTTTTGATTGTGTACGCCCTCTCTAGTTAGCTTTATGATGTTATAGAGATACATATCATCTATCGATAAACTTCTAAACTGTTTCATGCTTTTAATGATTTTTTGTACGTAATAGAGGGTAAAATTGTTTTTATATTATCCATGCTGCCTAAAAAGAGCCCTCTTTATTATGCAATTAATTTAGGCTTGGCACCACTAGACTCCTTTGAGAGGCTCCATAATTAGTTATATATTCCCAAAGTGTTTCTCTTTCTCCGCTCAATGTCCTATTACAGATATTATACTGTATATAGTTTTCTGCATTTTGGTATTTCTGGCCCTTTATGTGATGCAAAGGGGCCCTGTCTTGGCCTATTAGTTCATCCTGGTTTGTTTGTTGATGGAAGTTGCTGCTTTGGCAATCAGGCAGTATGAGCAGCCGTGACCATTCCCTTTCATTGGTATTGTTGTGTAGACGCAGTGAAGGGGCTGCTAATTGTCCTCCATGTTGGCAGATGGTAATGATGTATTAATAGGTGTAAACAGACCATTGTGTGAGGTGAGGGAGCGTGGCTGTACGACACAACACTCCATTGATGTCTGCCATTGGACTCGGCAAACAGCAGCCAGGCGGAATCTTATTGACTCCAGCCTAGACTCAGATAAATATTTGTGTGCCGGGCAATTGTCGTCATTTGGAAATTGCAGCGTGTCACGCAGCGGCCTGGCTCCCCCCTACCCGGTTTCTATGCCATCCTGTAATAAACTGAGCCGGCAGCTGGCCCTTTTCCCACCATGTCTAATAAATAAATTCTCTAGTGCATGAAATGGCAATAGCCAGATATAGCCGGATTTTAGGAAGTGCAGGTGGGTGGCGTGCAGTGTGTGTGCTGTGCAGGTGGGTGGCGTGCAGGTGGGTGGCGTGCAGGTGGGTGGCGTGCAGGTGGGTGCCGTGCAGGTGGGTGCCGTGCAGTGTGTGTGACACATCTGAAGGTGGGAAAGAAATTTACTAATCTGAACAGTTATCCTGAGCTGAGGGATTTCCACTGAATATAAATTGTCCATCAATGGAGCAAACCACAAAATCTGCAGAAAACATTAAAACCCCAATATACAAACAGGATTTTATTTAAAAGCAATGTTAGCAAGTGGTGGCAATATGTAGAGCCGGAGGTGCTGGATGACCAATCAGAGTATTATTCCAAAATTTCAGAAAAAAAATGAAACTGTTAAACCTTCTAACCGCAATCACCAATAACAATATTACACAGAAAAAAACTCCAAATGTAGACATTTCATACCATTGTTGTTTCACTAACGCCAAGCAATTTGCTGCATATATTCCCCACCAATCTACAAGGTGGAAGAAATACCACCGCATTCTGGAACCACCCAAATCCACGGTTTCCCCTTCGCTAGACATATGGATTACAGGTATTACAGTCAAAAACCAGAGATCTAAAGACGGGAAAACACAAAACATATGGTGTACCTCATAAACATAAGTGCACATGTAACATCATTATATTTTCCAATGTCACCTAGATAGGTCCTTTCCAAAAGATCCCAAAATATATTATTAATGTAATAATTATATGCAAAAAATAAAGTTGTAGAAATGACTGACACATGACACGAACGGGGAGCCTTGATTGGTTGGAAGAGGGACAAGAACTCTTAGTAGTGTTACTGTACTCATCAGGAGCCATTGGCAGTTGGCCATTAGAAGATGGTCGCAAATTCTAGACGGACAACCGAGGGCTGAAAAAAATCTAGGGGTGTAGCAGAAGTTACATGATTGCTACAACTACAAGCTTTCTTGTGAGATGAAATCCTTAGCACTTTCACAGACAATACCTACACACACCAGACATGACATTTAACAAAGAGATATGCAGATCAATGCCAGATACACGCAAGATGCACACGTCAGATGATTCTCAGCCAATATGAGCCTCAGGGGTCCTCTCGCACGAGAATCTGACGTGTACAGAGGCCGTCTAATATCATTCATGGATCAGTTCTGGCAGATCCATGAACGACAGAAGACGAACAACCCCAATTACAGTAAAGGGAGGAGAGCACAGCAGGGTGCCGCTGAAACATTCTCCCCTCTCTATAGAAAATAATGGCTCTGTATGTATGTATGTATGTACAGAGCTCGTTAATTCAACTTTCAATCATTTGCCATTGGAAACAATCAATGTATGAACAAAAATTTAGCGTGTCTACCTAGACAAACACAGACTAGGATCAGATTTATGAGCCCACAGGCTCCACAATAACACACAGTCTATATAGAAGTTGTGGCATTCGGGAGCTTAGTACTCAGAAGACCAATTTCATCATTTATATTAAGCATTCCACAAGGTGGAACAGTGAATGAAAAACATTTATGGAGGAATGGTAAAAACTTTGAAATGAAAGAAAAAATGGAGAAAACAAGCATAATAACTTAACCATGAAGTCATGGCAGCAGAGAGAATTGTAGGGACTGCGTTACTTCAGAACCACCTCTGACATTATAGAGATGGGGGAGGTCCCCTATGGACCCAGGTATTGGAGAGTCACCTCCAGCTTACCCCAATAATATTATTATTATTATTAAACAGGATTTATATAGCGCCAACATATTACGCAGCGCTGTACATTAAATAGGGATTGCAAATGACAGACTAATACAGACAGTGATACAGGAGGAGAGAACCCTGCCCCGAAGAGCTTACAATCTAGTAGGTGGGGGAAGTATCACACAATAGGATGGGAGATATGTAGTGTGGGAAGTAGTGATGGTTTCAGAAGACGGAAGAACCCGGGTAGGCAAGTTTGAATAAATGGGGTTTGAGTTCTCTTTTAAATGAGCAGAAAGTAGGAGCAAGCCGAATAGGACGAGGAGACCATTCCAGAGAGTTGGAGCAGCTCTAGAGAAGTCTTGTGTCCGTGCGTGTGATGAGGTTATGAGTGAGGAAGTCAGTAGTAGGTCATTGGAGGAGCGGAGGGAGCGGCTGGGGGAGTATTTATTTACCATGTCAGAAATGTAAATGGGACAATAACTGTGGAGGGATTTGAAGGCAAAGCACAGGAGATGAATCTGATTCTAAGGTGAAATGGAAGCCAATGGAGAGAACTACAAAGAGATGCAGCGGAAGAGGAGCGGAGGGAAGGATGGATGAGTCTGGCTGCAGCATTCATAATAGATTGTAGAGGAGAGAGTCGGGTTAGTGGAATACCAGAGAGGAGGAGGTTACAGTAGTCCAGACGAGAGATGATAAGAGCATGTACAAGGAGTTTGGGGGTCTCAGGGGACAGGTAGGGGCAGATTTTGGAGATGTTGTGTAGGTGAAAGTGACCAGACCTGGAAATGTTCTGAATATGGGGGGTAATAGGGCAGAATAAGACAACGTGCCTGAGGGGAGGGGGGAATAACTGTTATAACAGTTAGATATATGTCGGGGGAGATTTGGAATGTGAGGGGGGGATGATGAGGAGTTCCCCTTTATCCAGGTTGAGTTTCAGGAATGGGTCAGACATCCATGATGAGATGGCCGACAGGCAGCATGAGACCTTATCCAGGACTGAGGGAGACAGGTCAGGGGGGGACAGATAGATCTGAGTGTCATCAGCATACAGATGTAAGCCAAAGGAGGATATGAGACTACCGAGAGAGGAGGTGTACAGAGAAAAGAGAACCGGTCCAAGGACTGACCCTTGGGGAACACCAACATGGAGGAGAGTGGGGGAGGGGGAATTACCATGGAAAGAAACATGAAAGGAGCGGTCAGACGGAAGCAAACCAAGAGAGAGCAGTGTGACTGATAGCAATGGAGCCATGATTTGTATTAGAAGGGGGAGATAACAGAGGAAAGGAGAAGGAGCAGGGAAAAGTTGCCTTAAGACTTTGGACCCAGATATGGTAGGAAGTCACCTCCAGCTCACCCAGTCACCTATGGACCAAGGAATATTGGGGGTTCATCTGTTACATCAGACCTGGTGGGAGTGTCCTAAGATCAGCAAATATTGGACACAGGTATATCAGATAGCATACACCCTAACAGGTAGAGGGTTTGTGAAAAGCCCGGAAGAAGCGTTATTAAATCTTCAGCCGACAAGTCTTACTAAGAAGCAATTTAATTTGGTAACATACCTGTTTATATCAGCAAGGATGGTGTTGGCAGAGGCCTGGAAATCATCTACACCCAGTGAGGGCAATACAAAATGATAATATGTCTAAATTCCAGAGGATTTGGGGACCTGGATAAAATTTTATATATTTATATCTACATAAATTAAAATCAATATATCCACTATGAAACAACGGAATGGACTTTGGAGAACAAGGAGCTTTTTTTTTTTGTCTTGTGTTGTTAGGTGTAATAATGGGTAGATTCAAGGAGAGAATTAATAATTTGGGTAAGGTAGGGTATAAGGATAATTAGACTTTATCACTGATAGGAGGGCGGGAGATTATAATTTAGAAGGATCAGGGAACGTAAACCCTAACGGCTATACTACGCTTAAATCGGAATACATTGTTTTGTTTTTTTTTTCTCACTAAATTAAATTTCACTAGAAGAAAGGTGGACACTTGTTAACAGTTGGAAGTTATCACAATAAAGTTTATTTGGTATATTTGTTTAGCACCTAGGAAAGGAAGGGGATTTATGATTCACGCATTCTTTTGTTTTCTGGGTATATATAGAAAAGAAATAAAAGTATGTGATTATAATAAAAAAATATAAAATTATATGAGATGCACTTATTAAAAATAATTTTGCACTAAGTAATATTAACAAAAATAAGGAAAAGGAAAGAATGGAAAAAAAGGCTTAAAAAGCACTTATTAGAATACATTTTTTTTTCTCTCTTTCTCCATGGAGGCAAATATTGTGAAGGATGTGCTATGAATTGCAAAATCATAAAAAAGATGAATTTATTGATTTATAAATATGTAAAATATGTTTCTGAATCTTTATGGTAATGGGGGAACATATCTGCATTGTGAACATCACTCACCTTGAATAACCTAACATTGTGTATATGTTTATTTTGTATGAAAATTAATAAAAAGAAATAAAATGGTTTTCAGCTAAGGAGACAATTGGTCTTAACCCTAATAAATAGTCCAGATCACCATGAACTCTAATTAATTGCCTTCACCAGTATCCATACAATTGTTTTGTTGGCTTGTAGGCTGTGTATAGTTGGTACTCATTCATGTTCCTATGTACCTCACAATGTACTGTAAAACATAATAACTTTTTTCTCTCTCCAGGTAATATTTTAGGTTTTGTTAGAGAGAAATATAGTGATGTAGTGAAACAATGGAGATGGTATGTGACAGCCTGCTTGCAGTATAGTCAGGCTATGATCATTGCATGGTAAGAGTATGGTGACTATATGGCGATGATATAGTGATAGAACGGAAATGGTATGTAACATTATGCTTGTATTATAGTGAGGGTATGATGATTGTATAGTATGGTGACAATATGGCCATTATATAGTTGTAGTACAGAGATGGTATGTGACATTGCGATTGCAGTATAGTGAAGGTATGATGATTGTATCATAACAGTATGATGATGGTATGGTGAATGGGTGGTCACACTTTTGCATTGCAGCTTTATCCTTCAAATCCCTCCACAGTTATTGTCCCACTTACATTTCTGACTTGGTAAAAAAATCCCCCCCAGCCGCTCTCTCCGCTCCTCCAATGATCTACTAATGACTTCCTCACTCATAACCTCATCACACGCACGGATACAAGACTTCTCTAGAGCTGCCCCCACTCTCTGGAATGGTCTCCTCGTCCTATTCGGCTTGCTCCTACTTGCATGATTGTGTGTATGCAGTTTTCTTCCTAGGCAGTTATTGCTGCTCTAATCAACAGATTTTTTTTTAGTTGCTGTCTGGCTGTCATCTCTATAGACTTGAATAGGAAATTAGAAAAAAGATATCTTTTTTTAAGATATCACATTTTTAAAAAATGATTTTAAAAAAAAGTGAATAAGAAAAATGTAATGTTTTGCTAGGCATTTTGAGCACCAATGCCAAAAAACGCCTAGCAGTCACTGCCTGTTATCACTGCTGGGGGCCAATAATGTAAAGTAAGCCTTACAGTAGGTTTCCATCTGCCACTTAATCATAAATCTGTGAGGCTGACTGGTGCTCAAACACTTTCATTGCCACCAACCAAATGAGATGTTACTGGACACAATTATAGGTGTTACTGGAAAGCTATGACACAAAGTACTGGGAGCAGTAAATTGTCCTTGTTGCCCTGCCCATTTTTTGAGCATTCAGTGTCCCCCCAACCAGCTGAAGAAATGCCTGGGGACAATACTGGCTAGCTAACAGAACACATCTGGCTGCATGTTTGAATTTGACCACAAGGTGGCAGCAGATATATTCAAGTACCTAACACCAAATTCAGGCTGAGATAAAGAGAACCTGTCATTAAAAAATTTCAGAGTCAATGACTTGAGACAAATAAGTACATGTGATCTGTTTCCACACACTGTATAAATATCTAAGCACAGTGTAGTCCAGGTAAATAAAGCAAAGAAGCAATTCTTAATCGAGTCACTCTTACAGTGTGTGGATAATGGTGGAATTGTGCTTTCAATAACTTTATTACAAGTTGTTCTAGATGCAGGCAGATGACCGTGTCAAAACCAAAAAGATAGCACAAATTGGGTTAAAGGGCGAAAAGTTATAAAACCCAAAGTCACCTTCAGATTTAGAGACACAGAACAATGTTTTTTGTGTAAATCACAACAATTACTGTTATGGTGGT
>NC_092871.1:77658-112088 GCF_032062135.1 Pyxicephalus adspersus | reverse complement strand
TCTATATAGATAAAATTGTGGGGTCACCATCACTGGAGGGGTCACCGGCAGGGGGAAGAGTTCTTGATTCCTCTATATAAAGGAATTGTGGGGGTCACCATCACTAGATGGCTAACCTTCTGAGATGAAGAACATGGGGACACCATCCATTGAGGACAAGCAGCTTGACTTTTCTTTGGAAAAGTCCTATTTTACCGGATGTGTAGTTGACAGTTGGCACGTACCTCCAGCAGAAGTGGTGATGCGTTGGTCTGTAAATTCAGAAGCAGTCCATCTACACATAATCCTTCGCCTCCCATTAGCAGCCGAAATGGGCCCATTTTTACCCAATCACATTATACTACATGTACCATGTGACCATCATATATGCAGTCATTAGAGAGCACTCCATCATATGTGTAATCTCAGCACAGAGTAATATTCCATTCTTCATGTTCTAGAATATTCACTCTCATGTACCTCTCCCCACCACCATCTGCTTCTCAGTCCTGATGGACACATTTACCAGGACACATGCTGATGGCCTATTGTGTGCATTTTGGTATTTTCTTTCAGGGATTTTTTGTGAGGCAGTCAAACTTAGCACAACATTTTTCTACTTTGTTTTTGCAAAGTGTTTCCCAGCGCAGGATCAGCCAGTGTTATTGTTCATCGGTGGCGGCATGGCGTGCGAAGGCCCAGATCAGGATATCGTACAGTACAGACTTATCTTAAAGAGCGACTTTCCTTCCAATGTAAATACATAACCTGCAATGCTCTGTATACAATGCCAAGCTAACACTTTGGGGGTTCTGGTTTATGGACGCAAGTATTGCAAGGAATTGTAGTAGCGGTGCTATTTCAATAAAAAAAGGGCGTTCCAGCGGCGGGCCACTCATAAGATTTAGCCTGCCTAATTTTTTCAATAAGTTTCAAGGTTGGCCCGCGACTTTGTCTAAGTTTTTAATTTTGTCCCTCTGTGTATTTGAGTTTGACACCCCTGCAGTAACAGGTAGGTCACATACCGTGCAGAGATTTGTATTGAAGGTATTCCATTCCCCCTCTCTTCTCTCCTTCTTTCCTCTGGCCCCTTTTCACCTCTTTTTTCCTTCTCTACTCTCCTTCTCTCTTCTCATCTCTACCTTCTTTCCCTCTCCTCCTCTCTTTTCCCTTCTTCCCCCTCACATTCTTCTTTTCTCTCCCTTCCTTTGCCCCTTTCTCTCTCCTTTTGCTACGTTCATGCTGTGCTTTGTGTGTGCCAGTGGGGAGCAGAAAGTATAAATCTGTTGTTGATGGGATGATAAGGGAGGTTGTTGGGGTCATCTATTGGTAATGGGGGTGAAGATCTAATGTTTGTAATTTTAGGGTGTGAGATGTGAACACCGAGGCCGTCTTGCACTCTGTACAGGTAAAACAATAATTCGGATAAACACACTTTAGATTTAGATAATTCTCGGGGAGGTTCTTGGGGGGTCACCCTGAAGCCACACAATCAGGAAACACTGCGACAAGGTATTGATGGAAGGGCCATTTCTAGGACTTCTTGGCTGCTCTTAGTTCTTGGCAATGGTTGACTTCTATATATATTTATTGTATATTTACTAAAGCGCCTGACACAGACTGTTATCGCTTTGTGTTTCCCGCGCTCATCCCCTCCCTGTCGCCTGCCAAGTCCACTATATAAACAAGACAGAAGACTTTTCCGGAGCAAAACCATCATTAGCTGTGTATAGTGAGACTAATTATATCACTAGCCGGGCAGGAAATGCTTTATTCCAGGAATGAAAAGTCCGCCATTTAACCCCTCATACCCCAGTGTGCTGTGTCACATGACTAGCAATCACTTGTTTGCACCATGAAGACTCCATATTCAGAAGGTTACTTTCTGCCACCAGCAACCAGTCGCCATATTGGAACCTTCTACATGGTGCTCCTACTCGAATTTGTCCCTAACAATATGAAAAGCCGGTTGAGTGTGACGGGTTCCCAGGCCATTCTGATGAACATGCATTTCCAGAGCAAATGTTAATTCTAATGTAACTGGCCTAATGTGGTGACTTCTGTATGAACTGTTAAACAGCAAACAACCAATAGACTATCTGGGCAGAGCCAATGCTGTCACAGCTCAGGTCATTTTTATGATTTAGTTCAGTGAATGTCTGACACAGTCCCACCGAGGGTGTGCTCATTTGCCTTATTCTAGATTTTGAGTTTTATTTGGTGATGAGGAAGTGGAGCTGATTGGGAGACAGAATGACAGAACTGGCCAGACAGATCTATTTATGAATTGCTATATTTAGTTTTCCACTCCAATAAAGAACATTGTGTTTTCTTATACCCATTCCTGTAGCAACTAAGAGCCCCACTTCCCCTGACACCCCACCACCCCCGCCCTATTTCCCGTTTCTGTAGAAATTGTTCATTTCATACCTGGAGGCAGACAATGATTGGACAGAGATGTCGGGCCCTCTGCAGAATGGGCCCCCAGAGGGCCAGTCTGTCCCTTTTCCTTCCTACTAGTTGGCAGACAGTCCTGCCCAATGTCAGGTCTCATCAGTAACCCCATCAGCCTCTGCCCTGTATTCAGCCTCACACGGGTTAAATGAGTCCATTCTGGTTGTCACCTCTCCTCATCATCTAAACAGGATGTGCAGCTTACCTCTGACCCCGCCCCGCCTGCATCCTGTTTATTTTGCCATATCCCATCATTGACACCTCCTTCACCTCGGGGTCACTGGGAACCATTCCAGCCTCATCACCCAGCCCAGGGTCACATGCTGGCGACACCAAAATATTCACACACACGCACTCTGATATTGGTCCTGGGGACTGAGCCGTCATTGAAGGGGTGCAATGTCTGATAACACAGCTCAACAAAAAAACATTCTTTTCACTTGCCAAGGATTTTTTAAAATATTTAGTGTATATCGGGTCCGCTGAATCCAGAAATGACATCAATTTCATTGATTGGCTCTAGTTCTTGTGATACAGGAATTGGAATAGACGAATGTTACGTAGCATGTTATTATCAATCTTTATTTACACCGATGTTTTGTATTTTATATAATGTAGCATTATTTTCATGAAACTTTCATTCACCTTCTTTTTATTCATATATTTTCTTTTTTTACAGAAATATAAGTTCTTCTATAAGTTGTTTAAATGACCCTAATTTATTTTGCTACATTTGTGGTGAATATTCTCAGAATAAACAGAGAGGAAACATTAGAGAATTTGTGAAACAAGCATATCTTGTATATTTTGGTATTAAACTGGGGCCCCAAGATAAGTATTGGGCCCCCCATATGGAATGCAGAACTTGTGTAGAGTGTCTACGTCAGGGGAAAAATGGAAAACTGAAAAGTGTGATATTTGTTGTAGCTATGGTATGCGGAGAGCCCAGAAATCATCATAATGATTGTTATTTGTGTGCCGGGAATGTAGAAGAATCGTTACAAGAAACACAAGTGGGAGTACGGTGATATGGAATCAGCGACCTGTGCCGCATGGTGCTGATGTTCCCATAGCAGTGTTCAGTCCCGGATATTCCTGTATCCGACATGGATATTATAGGACAAGAGAGGTGGCACTCCGACCATATTTCAGTGAAGATGGAGAATTTGTGTTGTAACATCCCTGGACTACTAGCCTATATGGGAGGACCAGAATACCGAGCGGAAGACTGGCCGCTTTTCATTAAAAGTGCCATTCGAAGTTTGAAATCTGTGTTACTGCATAATGGCCACTGCTATGCATCAATTCCAATTGTCACTCAACAAAACTTAAAGAAGAATATGAAAATATCAGAATGGTCTTACAAAAGCTTTGCTATCATGAACACCAATGGTCCATATGTGTTGATATAAAAATGGTGAATCTCCTACTTGGACACAAAGTGAATACACAAAGTCCCCATGTTTCATCTGCTTGTGGGGGAGCAAAGCCGGATCACTGGAAGAAAGTGACATGGCCTCCAAGGGAAAACATGAAAAAGGTGCAGCGACATGGAGCCAATGGCTGACAATAAATCATTCTCCCCCCACTACACATAAAGTTGGGATTAATGAAGCAATTTGTTAGAGCTCTGAACAAGGACGGTGATTGCTGCAAATACATTTGTAGATTCTTCCCTGGATTGAGTAGTGAAATATAAAAGCAGGAATCTTTGATGGAGCCCAGAAACTGATAAATGATGGAAATGTCACAAGTTACATGACTGATACTGAAGCTTCTGCCTGGCACAGCTATGTCATGGTTGGCAGGAACTTCTTGGGGAACCATAAAGCACAAAATTATGAAGAACTGGTACAAAACTTCCTCCTAAACTTTATAAATGTGTGTGCTACTATGAGTATAAAGGTACACTATCTCCATATGCAAACATTTCCAGAAAACCTTGGTGATATCAGTGAGGAACAAGGGGAGAGGATCCATCAAGATATAAAGGTGATGGAAGAAAGGTATCAGATGGGATAGACACATGATGGCAGAATACTGCTGGAGCCGTCCTATCAGCAGAAATCATACAAACTCAGCTTATCAATGACTTCTGTGTGATTAGTTCTGTAATATACTGAATATACAATATACTGACATTATTCCACAAATATAATTCTGTATACGTAGGCATATCTAGTTTAATTTTGTCTAATTTTCATGTTTCATTAGTTTTCTATGAGGTTATTATTGAGGACATTGAGGAATCTGTGCATCAAACATAAACTAAAATGACTTTAAACGGTTTGGCAAGAAAATATTTGTTGACCAGTGTAATAGACTCAGGGACCGACACATCATTGTAGGGGTTGGGGGCTGGGAGTGATTGAGCGAGAATGGGACAGCCTTGCTGCCTTTTTATAGATATAGGTATTGACAGAGAAGAGAATTCTGAGTATTAAATAATATTTATTATTAGTTATTCTACAAGGACAGGAAGTGGTGTGATCAGTCTGGAGACATTCACAGAACCCTCCACACCGCAAACCACATTATGAAAATGATTACAAAGTAAACTTGTCTTGTCCGCCAACATATACAAATCGGATGTACATAAAGGATCCAAACCAAGATTTAACTTCACCCCATCTAGAAATAACCCTTCCCCCATCATTCACACATCAAATTCCTGAACCTCATGCATGTGACAGGTAATGGCAAGGGGTGGTGCACAGAACAGGGCCAAGTTTAAATATAAATAGAAAAGGTGTTAACGTACTGCATACAGCCTAGGAAATGGGTGTCAGGTTCAGGAACTTCTAAGGTGCTGCACTACAAATATTGTTACTTCATACACTAATAGGCATGACAGGTACACAGTAACTGCCCCTATCATCAAGGGTACTTTGTGAGGAAACAGTGATCTCTCAACATCCAAAGAGAACAAAGAACACTCCTGAGAAACTTTCTAAGGTAACCCAAGATTCTAATCTCCCTAAAAGACCTGTGATCCCTTAATTTCTCAAGGGAGATCTTAGATCCTGCATTTTACCCAATGTCTTGGGACACCTCATCTTCTTGAAAGACCCGAGATCCTCAACTTTCTGAGAACCCTGAGATTCCACAAGTTATTGAGAGAGACCTGAGATTTATATCCTTCTTAAGAAAGAGATCTGAGATCCCTCCTCAACCACTCAAAGGAAACTTGAGCTCTCACAACTTCCTAAAAAACCTAATATTTCCCAACTTGCTGAGAGACCTGAGATCCCACAACTTCCAAAAAGAAACTTGATATCCCTCCAACTTCCTGAGATAACCAGGATCCCCAACAACTCAAGAAGCCCGAAGTCTTGCAATTTACCAAGAGCATTGGCATACCCCCACTTTCTGAGAGACCTGGGATCCCATCTTTATAAGAAAGACCTTGGATCCTTAACTGTCTGAGAGACCCAAGAATCTCAGCTTCCTAAGAGTCTTGAGAATCTTCACTTCCTGAGAAAGGCAGATCCCTTGACTCAATGAAAGATTAAAGATCTCCCAACTTCCAGAGAGATCTTGGCTGCTTGAATTTCCTAAGACCTGACTTCTGAAACACACTAATTGTTCAATATTCAGCAGGATACATAGATTTTTGAGTGATTTCCCTTCATTTTGTTGGCTTAATTCCCTCATGATAAGCACACTTGAACATGTAAGATTTAACAAGAAATCTTTTAGCTGGCCCTATAGTTGTGTGTCCTCTTCTCCTGGTGGCAGTCCACCACCAACATGATTTGAGGTGATCCTCCTGCGTCTGCTGAGGCGACTTAAAGTTCTCCGGCCAAACTGAGAGGCTCTTGAAAGGCTGACATTGATGCAATGAGTGTCATGTGTAATGGAAATGTCAGAGAAGAAGCCCACAGCTCCTCGACATGGTGGAATAGCATCGGCCCCCTCCAAATCATGTAGAACACCCAGAATCTGATGCCGCTCACTTGGATCCCACAAGCCCCGGACATCTAGGAGGGAGAACAGATGACGTTTCCTGAAACATAAGAAAAAAGGGTCATGGCTGCTTGAAGGAGGAAGAGCTGGATCTGATATTTTTTAGCAGTAAGGAAATATGGGCTGGTACAGATAGGAAATGGACAGAAGTTGCGGATGAGGTGGACCTAAGTGGACTGCATTGACCTCTGATATGAAGGAAGGAAGAGTACAAACTGACCAATGACCCAATCACTTCATTCACAATGCAAACATTGAACCCACAACATTTTTATCAGTAATAGAATATCAGCCAGAGACCCGCTTTGTGACCTCTGAAGGTACATTCATTGATGTGTGGCTTTTCTATTGTGTATGATAAATACTTATTGTCAGTAGTTGATAAACCAACAAATCAGGTAGCGGGACCTTTTTTCTGTAAAGTCTGTAAAGCCCCATACAGACAACAGACATCAGAGTACAACCTTTGGTGATTCCATAGACTACAGTGAGCAAGCAGTAACCCTCTGTGTTCTCCTCCATAGTAAAGCTCAGCTGCACTCCTGATTGGTCGTTCATCAATCCCCAATAGTCAATGATCCACATGCATGATGTACATTAAGAATGAATTTAGGCTGCGGTCTAAATCACAGTTAGATAAAAAAGAAGGCATAACAGGTAAAATACTTGGTGACTGCAACAATAAATGGTTCTTCAAAAGTTTATTTCAGAAACAAAACCCAAACTGTGGTTTTGGTGGCTTAACTAGAAGGGAGAGCCTCTAGACTAGTTATCCTAAATATCTGAACCTTAACTGAGGATAAATGAACCTAGATCCTAGATCTATGCCTCCTAACACTGATCAGGTCTTTGAACCCTAACCCCGACCCAATAAACCTTAAACCTATCCCTGACCCTGAATCTATAAACCCTTACCCTATTGTTAAAGTGTAACTAAAATGAGTTTATACTGACCTGTCCCTTTTCTGTCACAGGCAGTGCTATCTTCTTCCTTCTTCTCTTGTTCATTTCAATCTTTAGCCATTTTGATTAGGCAGGTGGGGTGATTCCTGTACAGGTGTTTGGTTTAGCCCTGGCAGCCTCAGGAGAGGCCAGGATATGTGCAGCTCTTTCTCAATGCACATTTCTAATGCAGAACTTTGGTTCCACCAAACCCAGGACCTAGAAACCCAATACTAGGAACTGTAACCCGGAACATATAAACCTACTAATTCCGGATCTAATAACGCTATCCCTAATCTTGGGTCTATGAGCCTTATTTTTAGAGCATTTACCACAAAAAATGATCCCAGGCTCTTCCGAGCTCACTGGCACAGATTAGCAGCGCTACAGACTTTACCGTGCTCCTCGCTTAACGATCAGGTTGCTGGAATGTGAGGAGCATCTGTACTTAGCTCTATAAACTTTACCCTATATATATGAACCCTATACCTAATTTTGGATCTTTGAACTCTAACCCTAGCTTTAAACCTAGAATGTATGAACCTCATTCCTAACCCCATATTTTAAACACTAATCCAATTTCTAACCCCAAATCTATAAACCCTAAACCTGAAACTATAGCCCTGTATCTATGAACTATCTATGTATGTTTTGAACACTAAACCCTATCTCTAACCTAATCTTGGATCTATGAACTCTGCAGCTTATATTATTTTTATTAAACAGTATTTATATAGCACCAACATATTACGCAGCGCTGTACATTAAATAGGGACATTAAATTAAATTGGCTTCTCAATCTTTTATATTTCTGTTTTATGGCAGGAGAGGAAATTGGCAGTTAAACTTAATTATTTTGTCGCCAATACTAACCTGAAATCTGGGAAGTCAGATACCAACATTCCCACTTCCATCTGGATGGATGCTGTATCTTCCAGGACCAAAATCTCTGTGAGCCGAGGGATGACCTGGTCCAGTGTGGCCTGTGGAGACTCCTGATCCAGAAGTGAGAGTATGGCATTAGGGTGAGAGGTGATACGATTAAAGATTGAAACAACAGGTAAAGATATCAGTGTGACCTGAAGTCATTGATTCAAGGATGGACATATCAGTGTATATGAATCGAGTCATTGATATGACTTGTAGTTATAAGTTGCTTACCAGCTTGCTGAAGATTTGTACAATGTGACGATTCTCCTCCCTCAGTTTGCTGGCCACTTTTTTCCTGGTCCTGGAAGCAGTACAGGACATTTTGCCTTGGATCAGAGGCCGGACATACTCCAGGAGAACCCGGCGGTGGAGCTCGGACACTGTGGCCTGGGGAAGGATTATAGGTGGAGTTTATTCCTGTTCATTTCTTTAACTGGGGCACAAGATTAGCAAGTGGATGGTGAGTGTCTGTACCTGGTAAGGCCCTGGGCTAAGCCTTCGAAGAGTCACTGCACATTCAGCCAAGCCTGAAACAATCCCATCACAGGCCTCAGAGTTACTTAACCAGCGGCGGCCCAGGAGTTTACGGAAAAATGGCTGCCAGGCAGGAAAGGAGAGGTCATTAACTGAGATTAGAAGAGTATGGTATATAGACAGAATCAATGGATAAATGAAGGATAGAGTTATAAGGCCAGAGGATGGTGGATTTAGGAAAATAATTGGGGTTGGAGGATACAAAAGGTATGACAGAGTACAGAGGGCAAAAGACAGGGTTTGGGGACAAAGAATATTGAATGGGCAGGGAAGGACTGGCCTTGGTGGCACCTGGTTATTTTCCTCTATAGGTTTGTACTAATAAGATACCAATGATAGCAGGACCCACATAGCCCAATAGCCCCAGTTAAACATGCTGCCTATATAACAACAACTTCCTCTGCAGCTCTAAGATGTCATGTGGTCAAAATGTCTGAATATGGGAAAAGGTCCATTAATAAACCAAGTTCTGCAGGATTATCAATCTTCACCATACCCACCAATAGCGATACCATGATACATTTTACTGTTAGCTTGACCAAAACAAATCTATCCCTACAATTAAATGACTGGTTGGTGGTGTCTGTCCCCAGGACAGTAGTTCAAAGGATAGTGGATACGGGACAGGAAATTTCAGATGTGGAACAGAGTATGGGGGGAAGGGGGAGAACGGAGATAAGAAGATGACGACCCAGGGGCAAAGGCTTAGGGGTCAGATGATGGCAGATGGTGATCAGAAGATTAGGAATGAAGCACAGAACATTTTAGTGGAAGGAGGATAGGGGTGTGAAGATGGGGAATGGGGGATAGAGAACAGGGAATGAACAGTAGGATGGAGAATAGAGAATGGGTGACCGGATATTGAGGATGGAGAACGGATGATGGTTATAGGAGGATTAAGGACAGGGATGAGAAGATGGAGGTTGTTGGTCAAAGAATAGGGAATGGAGAGGATGGGACTAAGAGAATTGGACCGAGCATAAAGGTTTGAGGATGGGAGCAGAAGATATGGGGGTCTTAGGATGGAAGATCAGGAAAGGAGGATAATGACAAATAACAGTACCTTTAGACCATGAAGCACCAAGTCACAAATCCCTCGTGTACCAAGGCCAACAATACGATCCAAAGTGCCCTCAGCTTGGCGCAGAAGCTCATCCCCCTGTGTTTTATCCAGTAGGACCATCCGAGTCACAAATTCCCTATATAGGGTACAACAAAAACCGATCAGAGTAAAATGTGCTATCTCGTATCTGGACATACATAAATGTGTATGTCTGTGTGTACATGTGTGTTGACAACAGGTTTATATTGTGTGACATACAAGAGCATAGATGCCATCATCTGCTGTTGCATCCCATCTCTTCTGCTTGGAACATTAAATTATACATTTTCTAGTCATGTGACTAAAGCTGGTTTCGACTCCACCATAAAAAGATCTTTGCCCCCCCCCATCAACACTCCGCTCTCAGGTGGGCCTTTTTTTGGGAGTCAGTGGGATTTATGGTGAGGTTTGTTCTGTGGAATTTGTAACATTTCCTTACCGGAAAGGAGGGCAGCAATTGACGATATTGGTGATACGGCAGATAAAGCTGTCTGTGCTGTCTGCTAGTACATCTTGCTCGGAGTAAAATCTTTCCACAGTCTTATGGAAGCTAAAACACCGGAGAAAAGGAAACGGTTAAAAAGACTTCCATTAAAGAGTTCCTCCGCTGAGCTGCATACAGGAATACAGGAATAAAATGAAAAATATTATCGAGTTATTATAGGCGCACAAACAAGACTTAATCAGTGGTTTCAGTGTTTGGATGCTGGGGGATAGAAAAAGGGATTTTCCCCAGTTTTGGGTTAGTGTATGCATTAGGCCACATACACCTAATCTATTTTATTGTCTGAGATGATATTGTCACATCTGTACAGCTGTCCCTTGATGCCATTTATTGAATTACCATGCTGGATCACTAATGACCAAAGGTAACCGCTGCATTAATTTCCTATGGGATGGATGCAGTGGGGCCCCTTCCACTCCCACTCATCTCTTAATAGAACAAGATCAGTGATGTCTCATACTCTCACTTTTTCACATACTCATACTCTCACCACCATTTCCACTGCAAACTATAGGTTATGGGTGCATTGCTTTATGGTGCATACTAAATAACCGCTGAGAAAAGACCAAGTATAGGATAAATCACTCAGACCTTGCTATGTATACCTCACTGAGATGTATGCACAATAATAACTTTATGTATATAAAAAGAGAACTCAAAACCCATTTTTTCAAACTTGCCTACCCGTCTTCTTCTGTCAATTGAAACCATCACTACTTCCCACCACTACATATCTCCCATCCTATTGTGTGTGAAATTCCCCCACCTACTAGATTGTAAGCTCTTCGGGGCAGGGTCCTCTCCTCCTGTATCACTGTATTAGTCTGTCATTTGCAATCCCTATTTAATGTACAGCGCTGCGTAATATGTTGGCGCTATATAAATCCTGTTTAATAATAGTAATAATATATAAAAGACTGCAAAAGATTTTCCTCCATACTGTTAAAAGCAGAGCACCCCTTAACATGTGCATGAAGTCAGGAAAGTTTCATTTTTTAGATCGACAGGAAGAATGAGACCCCCCCGTTAGGTTTTTAATACTGGATGTGTCCCTTCTGGAGAGTTTCCCCCAGTAACAATGAGGTTTTATAGTCCTTCTTTTACTGGTCATGGCCCCTTCTATAAAAGTTCCACCCACACAAATAACTGCTACTCCCACATAAATCAAGTCACACAAGTCACAGCTCCTCCATAGTCTGTGGTGGCGCCATCCTGGGGAAATACCTTTGTAGAAATTCTAGGAAGCAGACTAGACAAGTGTGGGACACCATCATCCCGAATCCTTCATTAATAAGCGGTGCTCGGTCCACGTGTGGCTTCATAATCTGTGTGGAAGAAGATGCTTTAGATGTCAAGTAGAAAAGATGAAGGTAGAATACATGGCACATTTCAGAGTAGAGGACCAGCCTAATCTACTCTACAGAGTTGCCACCAATTACCAATAAACCCTCTGTGACACCACCATAGATTTTACAAGTAACGTTGTGGACAATACTACAGATTGTCATCCTTTGGGTTACGTGTCAGGCTAGAATATGCATATCTACCCATTCATTCCAGCCGACTATTCCACCAATTTGGCTGGAATGTTGTATTTTCATAGGATAAGTATGCTGTCTCCCATTACAAGCTGATGATAATTTGGCATTGGCTCTGGTTGGAGTCACCTGAATAATTCTGGTGCTGAAGTTGGACACAAATTCATCATTGTGGAAGTCGTGATTCCAGCGCTCCTGCTCCACCCTTAGTTCCTCCTCAAGCCTCTGTGACACGCGGTTCTGAGATACATAGGAAGTATTAGGGATGAGTGGGGCATTGTGGGTAGAAAATGGCAGTCAGCACTGGATGCTCTCTACCTGAACAAGGTTGGTGTATTGCTGCTCCAGCGCAGTTCGCATCTCCCTGGACAGCAGCGGTCCCAGCTCCGAGGGATTAATGAGAGGAGAAATTTCTTGTCGTGACAAAACATCTCTGGCGGAGGATCAAAATTAGACAATTAGAAAGCCTACAGCCGGAGGCCACAAATATGTGTGATGGTGCCCTATAACAAAACAGACTCTGCACTACAGAAATATACAGCTGCTCCTTCAGTTGAATAAATCACTGCATAACAATGCCTATGGTTTGGGGGCCCCGTGGCACTTCTATTCTCTGCTATTGCTGCATCATTTTCTGCAACATATTAAAGGTAAAGTGAAATTGGGGAACATTTTCCTGAGCAACAGCTGTGCACAAGTTCTCTTTTTGCCCCTTCCAAATGCTTTATATTCCCTGCCTATCAATATCCTCTCTAGCAGTGTACACACCATCTCACTGCACCCCCCCCCCCTATTGCCCCCTCAATGTTGCTCACACCTTTGTTCACCAGTGTATGGACCCTACTGACCTGCAGTAGATGTTACTATTGAAGTCTAAGATGAAGTAGATGTCATTAGTCTCCACACTGCGTTGAGCAGCTGCACTCAGCCATTCTGCTGTACTGCGGTGAAAAGCGGACAGGTATATCCGGAAAACTTCAAAATCTCTGGGATAAGCACAGACCTGCGAAGAAGAAGAATGAAACAGGGAGGAACAATTAAAATTAGAAGTCTCAGAGACAAGGATCTCAGAATTTCATCAAATTCTCTGCAGTTTGGGTACAATTCAGGTATGTCACATGTTTCTCTGCTCCTCTGGTACAATTCACCATTAAACTACAGAGCCCCTAGTTTAAGTTGTACTTGAAGTAATAATGCAGCTGATGCATTTTATTTTTACATTTTGGGGACCCCAAGCACCAACTTTAAATACCAAACATATGTAAGGTGGGTACAGCAGAACTGATCTACCCTAAAGTGTTACATCCATTGGATGTCTCCATCCCCTGCCATTCTCACCAGATGGTTCTTGACTGTGGTCAGGTCCTCCACCACTGTCCTCTTCACTCTGTCTGCTTGAGATGGCAATGATCCCATTTTTCCCTCAAGGCTCTTTTTCAACCGTTGTTCTACACTGCAGCCTACTGCGTTCACCCATTGGCTTCTCATGTTTTTAGGGCCTGGAGGACCCTCACGAGCCTCTTCTTGCTGGATAACCCCAATGACTTCATCAAGCTTCACGTGTTTGCCTTTATTGTTCAGTGACTCTTCCACCACAGCCCACATTTCTTTCATCAGGGCCTCATATAGGAGAGCTACATCCTTGGCTTGTCTTCCAGGACTTTTTAGACCTGCTGGGCTGGCCTGCCCATCACACTCGGCCTCCAATTCTATGATATGCTGATCAGCAGAGCAAAGGTCCCGCTGCTGAATCAGTCGAAGGATCTCCAGAACTAAGAGAGGGAAAGGTTGAAAACATCAGAGTATTATTGTGTCCAAATAAGTCTACAAGTCTGCTGGTAAAAATGCCATCCCCATGTGGCTGACCAAATATTCAAACTCCTATATCACAACTATGGACTGTACTGATTAATAAAGAGACCACCACCATTAGAAGGTATGGCTGCACATCTGCATGTAGAAAGAGACAATGAAGTCTCAAAAAAATCTTCCTTCAGATCAATGCAGGATAGTTTGTGTTTCAAGATAACCTGTGATGGGAATAAACATATGCTGTATTTTTTGAGCTCCTTCTGAAAATGTCAGCTACCTCTCTGTCTCTGGATTTACTACATCCCCAGTCATTGAATCCATCAATCAGCACTCCTCATTTCAGAGGAAGTTCATTTCAAGTGATGAATACCTCAATCTCTTCAGATAAGCCAGAAAAATATTTCCCAACATCAGAATCAATTTTTTTTAATATGGGGAAAATCTCTGTTCATCTGGATGTAAACTTACACCAGCTCTGTGGATAATACTGCAAGAATATCTTGCAAAATGTCACAGTTGGAAAGTGATTGGTTGGCTTATTCGGAAATGTGCTGTCAGATACACAACCAGGAGTTACAAACCCTGTGATAGTGATGGTTCCCTGCACAGTTTCAGTAATCAATCAATCAATTTGGCAGCCACCTTAACCAGGCAAAAAGTTACATAGCCCAGCCAGGGGTTCTGTTGTTCCTTGGGGGCAGGGCTATTCAGAGCCACCCCGGGTGCTTAGCTGTGTGCCTTTGTCCTCACTTTTGGTCAGCTAAGCGCTAATCCCAGCACGTGGACCAACATGTGAATATAATAATGTGCTTCTCCAGCTCTTTCACTGTTCCATGCAATACTGGGCAGTAAAGGTTTTTGCTAGAGTTCCACCAGTATTAGAGAATTATTGATTTGGGGATCAGAGAAGAGAACTGGAAAACATGAACTTGTGTCAGTATTAAGAGCAAAGAAGTGTGTTGCAAGTACAACAGAAGACGTAGGATTAGGCGTTACTGTGACCAATCTATGTAGGTTCTGACCTTCCTATTCCTTTATTTTATTGGAAAAGAGTGGTCTCTTGACCCTTGACTTACCTGACAGAGGTTCCCGGACCTTGTCTGGCTCCCGGACTACTTCATTCCTCTCCTGGACCACTTCTACCAATGATTCTCTTTGAGAGCGGTTTCCTGTGGGTCCTCCAAGCCACAGGAAAGAGAGACGTTTTACCCCACCACCTGGGACTCCACCATCCTCTTCTGCTATATCTTTTTTGCGCCCCAGTGATAAAAGGCTCACATCTTCTGATTTGCGCCTGCCTCGTCTCTTCTCCGGGGCCCCAAGGACCCCCAGGAAGCTTTTCCCTCCTTTCCAGAACGGTGAAAGATTAGCAATTTTTTCTAGTGTTCCTCTGCGTTTTGCATCTGAACCCAATGGCTCTCTTTTACCCTCCATTTCATCTTCAAGGAATGGATTACCCCCCTCAGGGGAAGGACGGTCCAATGGAGTATCTTCATTGAAAGGGTTGGGAGTGGTGACTGGCATGGCCTCAGTTCTACAGAGAAAATATATTGTTTAGTTGGAATAGTATATATAAATTTATAATCTATGGTATAGTTTAGTATAACGGACCAGGGTGATAAATATCCCTTATCAGATATTTCTGTATCTGATCACCAGCATCCTTCCTGACCCCTAGTTTACAACACTTATTGTAAAAGTTTGAATTTTGTGTCTCCAGGTGTCATAAAACTCAGATAATGCAAGTAGAGTGGCCTCCGGTTGTACTCTGAGCTGTATTATATACTTAATACCTATTATGAAGTATTTATTTATTATTTATTTCACAGTTTTCCCTTTTATTTTTTGCTGGTGCTATTGTTCTGTTATTGTTTTTTGATTAGTACTAGTAGTTTTCTGGTATTGTTTTTGCACGGTTTATGTATGTTTTTACGTATAAAACACTATAAAAAGTGTAAGCTGAATCTCTGAATGAAATAATGTAACTAATAATGTGCTAACCTGAAAACGCTTCTATAAATATTGTGATTGCTGAGACATCCCTGTCTGGAGTGGCAGCGGGTGACACAGACAGTATTAAAGAAGCAGAATCATAACTGGAGTTGTCAAGGGTAACGGTCCGTGCTTCCTACACTTGCCTGCCCTAACCTGTGCCTGGGCTCCGACTTCGTTGCCAGCCGCCTGCCCTGACTTTGGTCCTCTTGGACCTTGCCTCCCGGTTGTGTCCTACTCAGTACCTGATCTCTGCTGTCCCTACTCCGCACCCTCTGTTCCGCTCGCCCCTGGTGGGGGGAGCCTGGGGGCCACGATCTGGTATTCTCCCCTACAGCAAAGTAGCATGGTGGCCACTGGGGTCACTGGCCCATTATCCCTTGCGGGGTGCTTTGGTGAAGATTGGGAGACACCCTGCACCCCAGGTAATCCCACATGACCTGCCAGGGGGCGTAGCCCTAAAACTCTCATATCAAGCCAACTCTCCCAACCAGCATCTTTCAAAATGTTATGAATACATTCAAATGTTTGTGACTGGACATGCAGCATGTGTAATTCTCCTATATGTTGAATACACATTGAGACATGTTGTGTACTTTGCAGCATTTTGTTCTGATTTAGTTGCCAATTTAGGCCAAAGGAGGCTCACAAGTCACAGGAAGCAAAAAATGTTCAAGGGGATTCCTGGACAGGAAGTGCTGGAAATGTCTCTTCTCTGTTTTAGGTGGATCTGCTACTTAGTGTAATAAAGATTTCCTGTTCTCCTTGAAATGATCATCTGATGAGCCACAATGTAGATGATGGTCATGAAATGCACAACACATTTCAAGCATCACCCCAGTTGGGACAGAATCCATTCTGATAATGAATTACAACAAAAATCTTAATATTCTCTAAATTGTATGACAAAAATGGATTATCTTTTACAGGCAGTATGTCCCATCATTCACAATCATTCAACAATCAATCATTCATCAATCAATCATTCAATCATTCATGTGTCTGCACTGATGAAATAAACCCCAGACAACCACAGCTCTGAAACACAAACACAGGTAGAAACCCCCAAATAGTGGTGACCACTGTGAGATATTTGTAGATTGGCCACACCAGAGGAATTTTAATCAAATTTAAAAATCCATGGTCACAGATTACACTAGTTTAAGCATCCTGCAATCTTGCATTTTACCTTCAGATTAGAGGGTTGAGTCAATAGCAGCAGTTTGAGATGCTTGAGATCATTTGGGATTTACTGTTAGGTGCATCTGCTTCCTATCTGACTCTGTTATTTGATTTGTTTCAAGTGCATAAAATGACATGCAGTCTCCTTCCTACTAATAATAAATGATCACCTACACATCCAGTCCATCCTTTCCTATAAACCACCGGAAATCCGGAATGCCACTAATAATTCCCTGGGCCCCTACCCATCCAGAATTTTCTCTCAATGATCTCCTGGGTAATCTTTATCACCAAGGACAATTTCTCCTGCTACTACATGATCTACCACAAACGTGTGCACTACAACCCACAACATCCCTACAGCTGGTCACTGCTCCCTCTTACATTTCCTCCATCCCTTTGTTTTTGATTATGACAGAATTCACCATTGTTACAACATAAATACAAATGTCAGCACAGCACAGGAAAACATTTACACACCCAGGTCTGTCCCTGTCATCCCAGCCCATAAAGAGTCAAGTAACTAAGAATATTGTCATATCTGTATTTTTTGTTTGCATTTCCTCCGCTGCCTGTATGTTATTCCCTGCACCAGCAACTCCATCCAGTACAAATTCCTCATGTCAGAAAGATACCAAATATGACTACAGAGACACAAAGATATCAAGCCAAATGTTGCCAATAGGGATCAGCTCTCCCTGTATACAAGTTGTCACTCACCTGATACCCGCCTGCTGCGCTCCTGGCCTTAGTGCATCGCTCGCCTGTTTCTGCGCGTGTGTTGAAGTGTGCGGGATATAAATGGAGACAGGAAACTTCCCTTCCCATCCCGTCCCATTCCTGTCACCTCTTTCCCCTCCCCATCTACAGGAAACCTTGGCCAGTCTCAAGGAAATGCCAAGGTCCCTTGACCTAGTGGCCGCCATCTTTAAATATACCGCCGAGGAAATGAGAGGGATGTGAAAGCCTGAAAAACAAATTGGCAAATGAAAACATTGAAGGAAAGTGTTTTGTTTGTCCTCAATAAGAAGAATGATTTGTGTGACACATTCCAAGTGCCTTGAGTCAATTCTTCTACAGGACAGTTGAGGTGCTGAGAGCAAATAGCTGCAAATCTCAAAAATTATTGTGACATGCTCTCTACAAAAGTGCTGCCAAGTGATGGCTTTATATCCTGCACACAATTGCTTCAAAATGTCCCTTTGTGACATGTTTTCACAGAAAGTTTGGAAGTGTCTTTAGGAGTCATTGTCAGATCTATTAGGCCGCCATATGAACTGTGTTTGTCCTGTTTCAAGCTCTGCAGCAGACACTGACACACAAGCTTTATCCATGTGACAACCATAGGCTGGCGATTTTTGCACACTTATAAAGGGGTTGGATTGTCGCAACAACAGTCGTGGGTCCAAATTAACATTCATATTAATAATGAACTCCCTGTAAAATGTTCAAATCACAGAGCAATGAAATGCAGGCTGAATTATAAAGAATACGCTGCAGAACAATAATAAATAATTCAGACAACATGAAAGTGTTATGTAGCACATGTCTGAGTAGATTGATCAGATGAAATTTTTGCTAATAGAAACATTTTTGCATAAATGTCTTTATTTTCCTCATGCAGCCTATTTACATACCCAACCTTGCAAATTATTTGCAAAACCCCTGAACATTGTATTGTCACCACAATTGTGGGGTGAAGTGGCAGGGAGGCCTGTGGGGACATATCCTAAATGAATAACAATTAGGAAAGAACATGCTTTTCCTAAAATAAAAGCTAAAGTTGTAAAAAGTTCCCTAGCTAATTCCAAGCACCTGAACATTGTATTGCCCACTGTTGCTGCAGGGAGTCAGGGTTCATTCACATCAGATTTCAGCTCAATAACATTCAAATCTGTTCCTAATTGGTTGCAGACTAATTGTCAGAGACCTTTGTCACCTCATAGGTGGAAATACTTCATAGGCCTACTAATCCAATAACATACCAATTACTGGCCTGTGTTTTCAGTATTAGAAACGTCCCATGTAACCAATAGCAAACATCTTTCTGTTCATGGTGCAGAGATTACCCCGGCCAGAGACAACACCCCTGCGGGGAAGAGTAATGATCATCCTCAGATAATCTGCACATTTCTCAGAATGTTTTAAGGTCTGAATGATGAGGATGTGAGGGAAGTAATAGTTTCTAAACATGAAACTACAGCTCTAGATGCAGTATGTGACATAAGTCAGAGGATAAAAGCTTCAATCGCCACTTATTAACCCACTCATATTGGGCTTTGTGATTGTAGCTTCCTGATTCTCTGTAACACATAAACTAGATTTGTGCACAAGTGATGAGTTTGGAAATTTTGTCCAATTAGAAATCTACTTGAGTATGACTGAAATTGGTTACCCTATAAAAATAAAAATCTAGACCCCTGAATATCATGTAACCAGCTAAACCCCCATGTCCCTTGATTGGGGGAACCCTATGTAGGGAATCTGATAAAAATTAATTATTATTATCAAATCGGCCAAACTGAGTATATTTAATGAAGGTGGCCTCTAGGTCCTTGGCCGTTGTTTGAGCGTAAAACCTGAAAATTGACAATACCAACAAGAAATGTTTTACCTGGGACATGTTCCCACACAACTTGAATACAGTACACCAATAGACTTTAATACCAATTGAACTGAGCACAAATATTGATCAGAAATCTAAACTGTTTTACGTGTGTATGGGTAGGTAGTGACACTGAGAGATGGGTCACCAGTGACTGTCTTCCATAGATTGTGTTCATGTGGTCAAATGGCCATCATATAAGGGTTGCAAGCTCTGAGGCCTCTAGAATAACTGTAAAATTACCACTAGGAGTACCACTACAAGGAGTATCCTTGTAGTCTCATACTGATTGCAGATATTTAATACCAATGGAAACCTCCTAGGCAGAGTACCACATACTTCCAGATAAATCTAAACAAAATACCATCAGTGGGGAGCAGCTGCCGGATATTTATTAAGTGGAGACCTCTAAGGTGGACTACCCTATATTACCAAGCCATGCCATATATTAATGCAGTGAAGATCCCTATGGTTTAGTAACATAGACTCCAACACTGATTAGTGGAGTGCTGTAAAGCCCCTGAGTTGATGCATCCCAAAGTCCAAGTCAGACTGGTAAGATATTGGACTACTGGACCACCTTAGAAAGAATACTCTCAAACTCACAAGCCTAACCAAGGAGAACTGGGCTTTACTCATAATTTTATTACATTAAAATAGTTTAAAAGCTCCCAGAAAAAACAGATAGCATAGTTCAGGCAAAAGAATGGCTAGATCCCAAGAAGGGCCACAACTCAAGAGAGAAAAGAAGGACCCGAACCCAGAAGAGAAATGAATGGAGAGAACCTGAGAGAAAAATAAAGGGCTTGAATAACAGATAGAAAAGAAGGGTCAGAACCCAAAAGAGAAGAAAGGGTCGGAACCCAAGAGAGATGAGACGGGTCAGAACCTGAGAGAGAAAGGAAGGGTCAGAACCCGAGAGAGAAAAAAATGGAGAGAATCTGAGAGAAAAATGAAAGACCAGAGTGAAGATAGAAAAGTAAGGCTAGAACCCAAAAGAGAAAGGAAGGATCAGAACCCAGAAGAGAAAGGAAGGATCAGAACCCAGAAGAGAAAGGAAGGGTCAGAATTCAAAAGAGAAGAGAAGGGTCCGAACCCAAGCGAGAAAGAAAACGTCAGAACCTGGGAGAGAAGGGAAGGGTCAGAACCTTAGAGAAAAGTTAATCAAGAGAACCTGAGAGAGAAATAAAGGACCAGAACCCAGTAGAGAAAGGAAGGGTCAGAACCCAGAAGAGAAAGGAAGAGTCAGAACATGAGAGAGAAAGGAAGAGTCAGAACATGAGAGAGAAAGGAAGGGTCAGAACCCAAAAGAAACAGAAGGGCTAGAACCCAAAAGAGAACAGAAGGGCTAGAACCCAAAAGAGAAAGGAAGGGTCAGAACCAAAAAGAAAAAGGAAGGGTCAGAACCAAAAAGAAAAAGGAAGGGTCAAAACCCAGAGGAGAAAGGATGGGTCAGAACCCGAGAGAGAAGGATAGGTCAAAAACCGAGAGAGAAAGGAAGGGCCAGAACCGAGAGAGAGGGTAAGGGCCAGAACCGAGAGAGAGAGTAAGGTTCAGAACCCGAGAGAGAAATGAAGGGCCAGAACCCAAAAGAGAAATGAAGGGCCAGAACCCAGGAGGAAAATGCAGTAAAAGAGAAAAAAAGAACACAAAAGAGGGTCCAGCTGTTTTCGGACAATCTGGCACTGTCACTGTCTGGGGAAATGTGTTTCTGCCATTTACAATTTGATGTATATTAAGCTGGTATTCAAGTGACAACTTAGGGAAATATTGGCACATAGCCTCACACTGCTGCACCAATAAAAGTGACCTTCCCCATGAATACATACATTAATAATGATTGTCTTGGGGGGATCGGACGCCCGTAGTTGGTCATGAATTCTGGGGGATCCAATGGGATACAATAGGAAGAACATTGTGCTGATTCAATGACAGTGGATCTGGAGGATGTGTGGTCAGTCTGGGTCAGTCTTAATGCTACTTTAGAGGAACCTTCTGGTTTAGGACCTCTGACCTCTGATTATGAAGTGAAAACAAACAAAAGATTCTCTCACATAAGATGCCCTATGCAAGATGTAAACCCCAACTGCAAGACATGAAGTTTGATGAGTCTGATGGTTATTTGTTTTTTACACTTTACCTTGTTTATTCCATCTCAAGACTGCTGATCACCTGCTGTCTCTCTAGCAATTTCCTTTCTATTTTCACTAAAGTGGTGACTGCTTAGTATTTCTTATGGGGGTTTTCCTGGTGGTAACAACAGTGGATTGTGCCCAGAGTGGTGTTTGGGATGGGCAAACTGGGCTAACCCCAACTGCCAACATCTACCGCTGTATCTGTTAAGCTCCACCATCTGTATCTCTTACAGACTATGCAGAAGCAGCATCCAGCTCCCCTCACCTTTCAATCAGCAGAATCAGTCCACTTATGCTTCAAGATCCAACTATCTTTACTGCAGAGGCACCTGGCTCCAACCACTTTCTCTCTGTGCAGGAGCATAGACATGGAAAGCTGCAGGAGCTGTCACTGTAATAGCTAAGTCATGGAAATGATATGGAGATGCCATTCCACCAACTTACAAAGGCACACCAATCCAACAATGTAAGTGCTCCAAGAGGCATGGCCACAGGTGAGAGGAGCAAAGGCATGGAATGCTTCCAATAACACACAATCATTTTATAGACTGGCCAACTCTTCTATCAAGATATCAGACCAGGAATTCTATGATCGTTTTGCCCAATAATTCTGCCCCATCTTTCCTGATTCTACAAAGGCATTTCTTTCAGATCTGGGTTGGCTACATTGTTGCTTTGTGATAGTGTGGAGAACAAATAGTTTGCTCTTCTTCATATTCAGTCTACATCTTGAACTTTCTTGGTATAAAAATGACAGTTGGTAAATCTTTACAATAGATTTATATATCATAAAGGAAGTGTAGGTTGTTCACTTTAGGGATCCTATATGACTGCGTGTCTGCCAAACCTGAGAATAAACTCAGAATAAATGAAAGAGAAAGCAGGCTTTTCTGGCAGTATGTTTTTTTTTTCCAAATATAACTATTTTATTCATATGTTTAAAGATAACATCTACTGATAAGAAAAGGCTCAATTCTAACAGAGATCTACTATGTTAGTTCACACTCTTAGACATAGTCCTCCTATTACAAACATAAATTACATTTCTATATTTTTATAAACCTATAAGGTATCATCACATGTACAACATGATCATTTCTCTCCATATTTCCTGACCCGTTTTGCCTATAAACATATATATATATATTACATAAAATATATGGTGTTTGACCATGTGGTTTGTTCCAAGATAATAAAGGAACTGAATATATGTGGAGAACATCTGGGTAGATGTTTCAAGGATGTATATGTATGCCCCTATTCAGAGTTGGTAACAGTATGATTTATCAAGGATAACATTTACATCCATAATGTTATCTAAAGGTTTTTAAACCCTGAAAATACCTTAATCAGTGTCAAAGTTCCAAACTTCCAGAGCGGTTGATAGTTGGTGAGAACAGACTTAGGGAATGGGAACCTTTAGTAGCAGATTTTTTTGTAGTCATTGTAAAAGGTAAAGGGACACAATGCTTGCAGCCAGTTCAGGACGGCTTTTTAAAACAAAAACACACTACCAAAAAAAGCTTGCTTTCTCTTTTTCCTTCATATATTCTTAGATTTATAAATCTATTGATTGATATAGATTTTTCTTGCTGTGTACAATTGGCTCACAGTTCAGATTTTTCTCCTCATGGTTGTCAGTGACTATTGGTGATTACTTTTTTTTTTTTTTTGTATGTTTATTGGGTTTTTCCAACAAATATGCATTAATGTTACAAAAAACACAACAGGGGAATAAGAAAGAAAAAAAACAGGAAAAAAATTGACAAAAACAACGGATGACATCTCATACATCAGTAAGCTTAGTGTGCTTAGGAGAATCAAGTCAATACAGTATAAAGCAGCTTCATTGCAGAAAAAACATTCCTAAACACATGTGGGTAAGCTTACAATAAACTTCAATAACAAAAACTGACAGGTGATAGTAGGGGGAGGATGTGGCAGAGGAAGGTGAATTCATCAATTATCTAGCAGCCGGTGTGTTGCCTGAATATGTTAGAGGGGATTGTATAGAAGAATCCCATAGTTCCTAGACAGATGAATATTTGTATGCCACCTAGCAGTAAGGTGTTCCAGAGCCCGCTCCCATTTCTACACAAGGGCACCTTTGGAGGTGATTACCTTCCTATGGTTGGGGGATGTTTGGGAGCTGTGAAGAATGATCAGAAATTCTAATATTGGGGTCATTTGGAGGTTTTATTCATCATCTCCTCTGAATCTATTGATCGTTCTGTATTTTATGATTGAACTAGCACTATCCTGTGGTCACACCAGAAGTATTTCTATCTTTTTGTGACAACAGATAGATTGATCGATAGATCGATAGATCAATTGAGCAAATCTGAATGGGAGATTCCCTAGAAGAATGAAATGATCAATCAGTTAACAGTCAGTAAATTGATCTGAGCAATTGGTTTAATTGGCAGCAAATCATACAATTGCCTACCTATTACCTGAGTCAGGTGCAGATATTTATCTATCACACATGGGTGCCAACCAGGAGCCAGGAAATGGATTGTGTCTCACTGCCTGGAAATACTGACATATTGGGGCAAAACTGATGTAGATGTAAGCAAAAGGCAGGCTAATTGGCACCACTCATTTCTTAAAAAAATACCCCCCACCACCCCCACAGTGACCTTATTCCGCTTATTATAATTGCTACATGCAGTGAAGAAGCAGATGGCTACCATTAGGGCACTGAGGGAAATTTGGTGCAGCATTGTTGGCCTTTCTGTGCCTGGTGCAAGAAGACTTCCCAAATCCTAAAACCACACTGAGCACCGATTTTACAGAACAGTTGCAGGTTAGAGCTGCAGCGGTGTTTTTACCACTGGATAAGCAAAGGGATCAGCATAGGGACACGCCTTACAGATTGTAGTGAATAGTCAGCTCAACGGTTAGATAACAGCAGCACTATGTCAGTCTGCAGCTCTGTGGGTAAGTGAGCCCAGCCCGCTGATAATTTATTCAGGGGGTAAAAGGGTTAAAGGGTCAGCAATAATTGTTGTTATTGGCCAGTATGTGTGGGACTCCCTCGGGTTCCATTTTTTGCCCATAGTGGCCCTGTACAGGGCAGGGATACCCCACTGTCATAGAGGAACAGAGGAGGGGGATATCTATTTGCCACAATTACATCTCACAGAATTCTCTAATAGTCAGTGGCTATATTCTCTGTGTCATGGTCATCCTTCTCACCTCCTGACCAGAAGTTACTGATTGGGGACACGTCTGTATATTGGTACGCATGCCAAGGTGCTAACAACATGTCAATTTACAAGAAGTATCCTGAATGGACCACTACATGTCGATTGTTCTAGAACTGCCTGAAAGCTGTTTTCACCTTCCTGCAGGAAATCTATATGCGTGTTCTTCACAGGATTCTCCTGATAAAGGTCAACCAGATGTGCGACACAGGTAACCCGACATAGATCTTCAGATAAAGATCTGCCATGTATGTGGGACTGCCAAAGGAATTGTAAGGTGAGAGTGCTACCTTTTAGGTCCAGACATTATCTAACTATGAGAGGGGCCACAGGAGGAGCTCTACCTTCTGATTAGTTGAAATCATTGACTGGGTGTAGTTAATTTATTTAAGGAAGACAGCAGCAGACAATGGAAATGAGAAGTAAATCAGTGTTTATTTGCACCGAGGTTATTTACTGTATGGGAAATCAGGCTAAGTGAAGTTAGACTACAGATTATTTACAGTAAGACTTTGGATTTCTTGCAATAAGTGGAAGCAGCATGGAATCTGTATAGCTTGCTGATTCGGGATATTATTTAACATTTTATGGATGGAGTGATGATTTTACTGCCCCTGGTCTTGTATGACCTATAGAAAGCTGGAATGATAAGATTGTTGGTAATGGAGGAATAGGTTTCCTCCGCCAAATATAGATTAAAGGTACAGATTGGAATCAATAAGATAGATCTCATGCTGACATGGCCACCAGGGTCACTATGCTGCTTATATCTCCATTTGTCTGATCCTAGTTCCTCCATGTATGCAGAAAACAGAACTTGTCATTTGCACTATCACATCCACATTTTGGTAGTTTGTACAAACAATATGCAACAGCCCCGCCAGGAAATAAATCACACAGCAATAGAAGAACCTCCTATTGCCAGCATTTTCACACTACAACCCCTTGCCTGCTTCTGCCCTGTAAATAATAGGAAATCTCATTCCAGTTTTCTTCCATCTTATAATATCTAATTCTTTCCAACACTGATCACGATTACTCCCAATGTTAGAAAAGCAAATGCAACATTATTGGCAACCTACTGTACTCTAGGCCAAAGACAAAACAAGAAATGGTAGTATCCAACCAGGAAAGCCAAAATCTGTGTCTCTAATCTGATCACCTGTGGGAACTCTGCAGGGACAGGTGGGGAACAATATACAAGAGCAGCGAAGAGAGGATTCTATTGAAAAGTCACAGCTAGTACAAACTGGCAGCTTTTCACCTCTGATCACATTTTCTGTGCAATAAAACTATGAGATCTGAAGTGAATTCATCAGACTGGCAATTTAAGAAACCACTTTGTTGATTCTGATCAGATGTGGATAGAGGATACATGTTAGTAAATATTAATAAAGTTACACAAATCGTATTGTGTGTAGCAAGGATCGGGAATATATTTCCAATACCTTTATGTCCCGGAAAAATGAGAAGGGGTAGAATCTCACAGCAGATGGACTACATGTCCCATCCTTCCCCATATTAAAGAAACCTTTTTCTCATTGTTCCTCCTGATTTGCCCCAGGGACATTACTCTTCCCACACACTAAGACATTGCTCCCCCCCAAAAAAGAACGACATTACTTACCCCTATAGAGTATTCTCCTTTTGCTCCCCCGCAAACATTTCTCACCGTCCTGAAAGCAGCTCCGACTGAAATGACCAGCTACTCCTTACAATTACCAATAAAAGTTAAATATTACAAAGCTACTGAGTTGTAAGCTGACAGAACTGGTTTCTGCAGAGCCATTCATACACCATTTTCCAGAACATTACACCATTTCACCATTCCAATAACCCATCCTCTGTACATTGTTACCAGCTACCATTCCCAGTACTCAGTTATTTATTCCAATGCATCATTCCCAGTACAGCCATTTCCAGGGCACTGTTCCCACTCCACCATTTCTAGTACACCATTCCTATTAAAGTCATATCCTAGTACAGCCATTCTCGGTACAAAATTCAGTACAGTGCACCATTCTCCCTATGATAGTTCAGTGACAGCCATTCCCAATACACTATTCCCACTATGCCATTCCACACACAGCATTTTTAGTTCAAACATGTCAGTACACAATTCCCAGTATAGCCTTTCCGATTACAGTCACTATACTACTTTCAGTACTTGCTTACCAATACACCAATTTCAGAGTACACCATTCCCTGTTCAGATGTTACCAGCACATAATTCTTACTCCACCGTTTTCAGTGCATCATTGGATGAAATCGGTTTTCTAGCACAACTATTCTCAGTACACAATTCTCAGTATACCACTGCCAGTACAGCTATTCTTGGTACACCATTCCCCGTTCTCAATGGGAAAAAATTAGAATATTAGGGAAAGATTAACAGAACATTAGATTATTAGAGGAGTAATGGGGGAACAAAAGGATAATAAAAGAGTAATAGGGTATCATAGACTTGAAATAGGAGTAATGGAGTAACATGGGAGGAACAATAGAGTAGTAGAATAGTATAGGAGTAATAAAGTAATATAGAAGCAATGAGGTAAGGTAGAGGAAAAATTAGGTAACATAGGAAAGAAGTAAAAAAGGCAACTTCTAAGTTTTAGATAATTTCAGTGCAATAATGTGTCTTATCGGTGACGGGTGATCTCTGAGATAGATGATAATAGAAAATGGTTGATCTCAGTGGCAGGTGATATCTGTGATGGGTGATTGGGTGATCTCAGTGGTAGGCGATATCTGTGACGGGTGAGCTCGGTGGTAGGCGATATCTGTGACAGGCGATCTCACTGGTAGGCGATATCTGTGACAGGTGATCTCAGTGATAGGTGATACCTGTGATGAGTGATCTTAGTTGTAGGCAATATCTGTGACAGGTGATATATCTGTGACAGGTGATCTCAGTGATAGGTGATACCTGTGATGAGTGATCTTAGTTGTAGGCAATATCTGTGACAGGTGATTTCAGTGGTAGGAGATATCTGTGATGAGTGATCTCAGTGATAGGTGATATCTGTGATGAGTGATCTCAGTGATAGGTGATATCTGTGATTGGTGATCTCAGTGATAGGTGATATCTGTGATGGGTGATCTCAGTGGTAGGAGATATCTGTGATGGGTGATCTCAGTGGTAGGCGATATCTGTGATAGGTGAGCTTGGTGGTAGGCTATATCTGTGACGACGAATCTCAGAGGTAGGCGATATCTGTGACAGGTGATCTCAGTGGTAGGTGATACCTGTGACAGGTGATCTCACTGGTAGGTAATATCTGTGATGGGTGAGCTCAGTGGTAGGCAATATCTGTGATAGGTGATCTCAGTGATAGGCAATATCTGTGACGGGTAATTAGAGAAAAATTAATGGAACATTAGATTATTAGAGGAGTAATGGGGGAACAAAAGGATGATGGAAGAGTAATAGGGTATCATAGACAATAAAAAGGAGTAATGGAGTAACATGGGATGAACAATAGAGTAGTAGAATAGTATAGGAGTAATAAAGTAATATAGAAGCAATGAGGTAAGATAGGGATAGTAGAGGAAAAATTAGGGAACACAGGAGTGGTAATAAGGCAACTTCTAAGTTTGAGGTCATTTCAGTGCAATAAAAAGTCTTATCAGTGACGGGTGATCTCAGAGATAGATGATAATTGATAATGGTTGATTTCAGGGGCAGGTGATATCTGTGACGGATGATCTCAATGGTAGGTGATATCTGTTACGGGTGTTCTCACTGGTAGGCGATATCTGTGACAGGTGATCTCCGTGGTAGGTGATATCTGTGATGGGTGATCTCAGTGATAGGAGATATCTGTGATGGGTGATCTCAGTGGTAGGAGATATCTGTGATGGGTGATATCTGTGACAGGTGATCTCCGTGGTAGGTGATATCTGTGATGGGTGATCTCAGTAATAGGAGATATCTGAGATGGGTGATCTCAGTGGTAGGTGATATCTGTGACAGGTGATCTCAGTGGTAGGAAATATCTGTGATAGGTGATCTGAGTGGTATGCAATATTTGTGACAGGTGATCTCAGTGGTAGGTGATATCTGTGATTGGTGATCTCAGTGGTAGGTGATATCTGTGACGGGTGATCTCAGTGGTAGGTGATATCTGTGATTGGTGATCTCAGTGGTAGGTGATATCTGTGACGGGTGATCTCAGTGGTAGGTGATATCTGTGTTTGGTGATCTCAGTGGTAGGTGATATCTGTGATTGGTGATCTCAGTGGTAGGTGATATCTGTGACGGGTGATCTCAGTGATAGGAGATATCTGTGACAGGTGATCTCAGTGGTAGGAGATATCTGTGATTGGTGATCTCAGTGGTAGGCAAAATCTGTTACGGGTGATCTCAGTGGTAGGTGATATCTGTGACGGGTGATCTTAGTGATGAGAGATAATAGGTCATATTAGTGATGGGTTAAATTGTCCTGAGATGCACAGATTACTCAATGTTTATAGAACCCGTAGGGACCTCCACAGGGACTCTGGTTGGTAAACAATGGGAGAATGAACTTGGTGCTAATAGATAATATTAATGAGAAATCCTATTACTGTATCATCTCACCATTCTGAAACCACAGTCCTAACAGATGTTAGTACCAGTAGACTTTGGTGGTAGGTGACGTCAGTGCTGATAATGATGGAAGGGCTCAGTAAGGGTTGTGGATTATGTTAGTGTATGTTAGAGAATCTCAGTGCTGAGAAAGTTAGGTTTTTATGCAAATATCTCAGTTGATGGGACCATTTAAATTTTAGGTGGAAGGTTTGGTGTAATGGTTGGGTTAGACTTCCAGTCAGGAGGTACTGGCTATCAAGAGAAATAAACTTGTTTCCAAATATGTTTTCTTCTCCAAAATATGGGGGTTGCCTGGCTGCATTGCTGATTTCATATTAATCTAATTTTATATATAAATCTGGATTATCTCTGAGCTCTCTTCACTTGCTGCATACTTGAGGAATATCACTATACAGATTTAAACAGTCACAGATCACCCCCTTGTGGATGGCCTCTGACTGACAAGGACAACAAAAACTTTTTTTGCTTGCTAAATTGGTATGTTCTGAAGTTTTGTGGTTGCTCTGATCACGAGTTACTGAATGAAGCATTAGAAGGGTCACTATTGATACCACCAGTCTGCTCGAACATTGGTGAACACAATACTCACTATCACAGACAAAGAATTGCTATATGACAGGGGGGTTAAGCAGCCAGACCTCTTAGCATTCTGTAAGGGGATCAGCAATGCCAGCCCTCATATTTCTTTTACAACATTTTAAATACAAAAAATGATTAAAAGCTTTCAAAAGATCATGGGAGAAAACGCAATTTGGGCATGTTTCTAAAAGTGGCAAACAGACTTCTTTCCAGAAATATGCACAAATAACATCTGTTTATCTGCTTACCCCATTTATATTAGTAGTAATCAGCTGAAGGAACACCTCTTTTATCATTTACTGTGCTTTTCACTATATTTAAAAAGTTTCAATCAGCCAAGTTAATTACTGTCACTTAGTATTTGCCACTTTGATGTTATGGGGTACAGTATGCAGATGAATACTCAGTGTTTGTGCGGGTCTGTTTAGGGTGATTCTGTTAGTTGTATTCTCCACTTTTAGAAGTCCCATTGCCTTTTCCCACGTTGAATAATATGGTGCAGTAAAAATGGTGATCAGGTATCTCTCTTTCTTTCAAAAAAAAAAAAACTCCCCTATTTTATTTTTTCTATTTAGGCTCCATTATATTTATTTTACAAATTAACAGAAACCAACCCACATCAGAGAAAGCCTGTGACATAACTAGATATGTGTGTGTGATTATTTCTATGGTTGAAATACATGTGTGTGACATGTTCAGTATGTTTAATAATGTAAAATATATATATATATAATAATTATGACATGTTCTATGTATGAGATATATATGACTCATCTGAGACATGTGTAACTGTTACATGGGATGGTGCACCTGCTAATGCATATGCGAGTCCTCCATTCAGAACAATTGATGAAATGTTGGAGGAGGGGGAGAGACACAGATGGGACAGGATTATAAAAGACAGGAATTTACATTCAGAACACATCGTTCCTTCGGTGGGGGGTCACCCTCCCCCTCTATGGACTTTCACTGGCCTTCCTTTCTTTGTCTGCAGCCAACCCCCCATCATCTACCCAGCTAAATCTCCATCTCCTCATCCCAGCATAGGAGATAAATACATGGTACACATACATTACATACATACACATGCAGTGCCACACACATGCTAACTCTTCATATTTAGGCATATTTTCGTGTATATATATATACAAAATATCATCTCCATTCTCTGTGTGACCTCTACTACCATTTCTGTCCCTGTGTGACCTCTGCCATCATATCTATCCCGTTTAATATCTCCGATCATCTCTATGTTATGTGTGACCTTTGCCATTATTCAATTCTCTTTGTGACCTCTCCCATCACTTCTATCCTCTGTCCAACCATCTCAATCTTCTGTGTGACCTCTACCATCATCCCTGTCCTCAGTAAGATCCATTACCATCATCCCTGTCCTCAGTAAGATCCATTACCATCATCCCTATCATATTAGACAGGAGGGAACTCTGGAGAGAAGTATGCCTAATTTACTTCCATCCAGATATACAGTAGAAATTGGAATATTATTACTAGTATCCTGATATACCAGACACATATTCTTAAAAATATATATACTATATATATATACTATACTGACATACAGATGCATCCCCTCTAGAGAACGATGTCTAGTAAAACTAGTGTTATGATATACAGGAGCGACCTCTCTAGAGAACTGCATGTAATATTACTAATCCAATATACAGGCGAGGCACCCAGAGAGAAATATGCCTAACAGTACTTCTGTCTCCATATATAGGAGAAATATGGCTGATATGACTAGTATCATGATGTAATAGACAAGCTCTCCTAACAATATTTCCATCCCAATGTACAGAAGAAATCTGTCTAGGAAATACTACAATCCAGATATACAAGAGAAATATGGCTTTATTAGAAGTAATCCTCCAAAACAACATGGCCAATATAAATTGTGGACATATACGTGGAACACCTCTAGAGAAATTACTACTATTTGAATATAAAGTCATGAGAAAATACTGTGCACATTCTTTAAATTTTAAGGTTTTGCATAATTTTCTGATTCTAGCAGATCATAACATGATTGAAATACAACCTCAGATGAACACCATCACATGTCACTCACCATGTCATTTCTTGTTTAACAAAAACTAAGTCAAAATGCAGAAGGTGTGTGTGACAAATTAAGTACCCCCTTACCACTTCTAGAGGGGAATTAAAAAGTTAGGTATAAGCTAGGTTTGGCTCATGAAATGTGCAGTTTAATTGATCATTAGCAAGTATGAACCCCTCTATAAAAGCATAAATTCTGGAAGTTTGCTGGTCTGCAGCCTTGAAGTGTGTGTCATCACATGGCCAAAAGGAAAAATAACCAGGAATGATCCTAAAGAAGCAAATGTTTCATGTTTCTGGGAAGGGATAGAAGGTCATTTCCACACAATTTGAAATCATTCATCCTTCAGTCACAAAGAATATTTAGTGGAAAATTATTAAGAGGAAAACATTCAACAATCAAAACCTCTAGAGCTCCATCTTCGACCACATGGCTCAGTTAGCATGTTACATGTTAAAGTTCATGAAAGGACAATTAGATTTAGGTATTCAAGCTATTAGTATAGCTTGTTTGGAAGTGTTGCCCAGTAAAATCCTAAAAAAAAGAACATGGCAGAACGACTTAGGTTTGCAAAATTGCATCTGAACAAACCACAAAACTTTTGGAACAATGTCCTTTGAATAGCAGAGGGGACATATTTGGCCATAATGTACAGTGCTAGCTAATTCTAAGGTGATTGGGACCTTCACTTCATTGCCTGAAGACCTCAGTGAAGAATAGTAATGTTGAATAGAAGAGCAGACCAAAGTTTCAAAGTGAAAGATGGATAATGTCAACCAGAAAACAATGAGGCCAAGTTATTGCTGCTAAAGAGGATTCTACAAGTTATCAATCATGGGGTGTACTTAGTTTTTCAATCATATCTTCTCCATTGTGGCTTCATTTTTGTTAAATAACTAATGACCAGGTAGAATCTGCTGTGTTTAATTTTACAGATGGTGTTAGATTTAAAACATTTTTGAACCTGCTAAGGGTCAGGTGATTTTTTTATGTCCTAAAATGTAAAACCTGGGAAATGTACTTTCTTTTTCTCTTAACTGTATAGGAAGGTCAGTCTGGAGAAATACAGCTAGTAATAATGCAATTATGGCTAATCTGTTCTTATGTAGCAGCAGTGTTTGACAGAAAGTTAAATATCATGTTTAAAAAGAAAATAAAAATGCAATAGGTTCCCAAGCAATTTTGCATGTGAGGTGAATACAAATGATATATATATATATATAAATATATACACACACACACACACAGAAACACACACACATCTGTTGTCAGGCCCTCTCCCTTTGTTTTGTCCCCACTCCTCAGTGCTGGGATGACAGGTGCACTTGATGCTTTATTCTTCTCCTTAGAATAAAGCTGCTTCCTGTGCTCCTATCACATCAGAGGGGTGTGTAATGAGGGGTGGCCAGCAATTCAGGATGGTGCTACTAGCATCATGACGTCATCCCTCCTCTCCTTTGTACAGAGATGCTAATCATCTGGCTACATACAATTCTCACAGATTTGATCTCCTTAGTTTAATTCTAAGGGGGTATCAGAGTGACCCCTAAATCCCTTCCCCAATTATATCCACATCCAGCCTGTCCCCGCCCCCACCTCATCCTCTCTCCTCTTCCCTCATATCCCATTTCCTTCCTCCTTTTGTATTTCACCATTCCTGACTTTTTGTTCTGAGCGGTGGGGGAGGGAGATATTGATGAGAAGGCAGCAATAAGGAGACCTGTAAGGACAACCAAGGGGGGGATACAGTCTATAGGATCGGCTGGTATTAATGGGATTGTGAGCCCCCCACCCCCAACCTCCTTCTTCTATTCTCTGCTTTCTTTCAGTCCGACAGTCATTGCGTTTAGGGACATCATGGCTGGAGGCTCTGTCCAGCAAAATGCCTCTTATCCACCTTCGCAGCATCAGCAACAACCACCACAAATGGAGACAGAAGGATCCGATTCCCGCAAGAGACCCCTGGAGACCCCCACAGAGGCTTCCAGCACCAAAAGGTCCAACACAGCTGGTGAGTGTGAGGTGCATAGAATATATACGATGGAGGAAAACTGGGTGGAATCTGGAAATATTCCTATATATCATCTGATGACAATGTTTCAGGAGGGGATTTCATTTGTCAGTTTGTGGTGGGGTGAAGGAATTTAGAAATGGGTATTTATAGCAAGGTGATGAGGTGTGATATGTCCCAGCAAGGGATTTAATGCTCCTCCGACATGGATGGCTTCATAGATGGGAGTATAGACGGGGCAGTATAGACGGGGCAGTATAGATGGGGGAGTATAGATGGGGGAGTATAGATGG
>NC_092871.1:71887-77211 GCF_032062135.1 Pyxicephalus adspersus | reverse complement strand
AGATGGCAGTATAGATGGCAGTATAGATGGCGGTGTGGATGGCTATAGATAATGGCAGATGGAACTATAGATGGCGGTAGATGGCAGGAAAGATGGTGGTATTGATGCTGCTATGGATACTATGAGATGACTGTATCTGTACTGTACAGATGGAGGTATAGATGGCTGTATACTTGGGATTGGTTCATGCACAGAATAATCCCTAATTAACCGTTTCACTTCTACTGAGAACATTGCAGCTAATCCCCCATTATGTATTTTCATTGTCTGGATGGGCCCTCAGTGGGCCTTGTATGTTACCCCTGACCAGACACAATGGCCCTGATTTATTAAAGCTCTTCAAGGCTGGAGAGAATAGACTTTCATCAGTGAAGCTGGGTGATCCAGCAAACCTGAAAAGGATTTTCTCAAAGTAATTTGCTATTTGGTAGTAAATATTTTGAATTGTAGACCAGATCCATTCCAGGTTTGCTGAATCACCTAGCTTCACTGATGAAAGTGTATCCTCTCCTCATCCTCTTGGAGAACTTTGATAAATCAGGCCCATTGTCATGTCCGGTCCCTCATTCACTGTCTCTCACTACATGCAAAGCAAGGATAATTTCCAGCAGTCAAACACAACAATTATTATTGCTGGTAATCCAAATGTTTGAAGTAGAATAGCATATAAATGACAGTAAAAATGACACTATTATCCTTACAGTTACTCACCACTTTCTTTAAAAATCGTCTGCTGTCCAATACAATTTCTGTCCTTTAAAATTGTGTAATTAAACTTCTCCAAATATTTCTACACATACTTCACAATGTAAACTGTATATTAACCACAAATTCCCCAATACCTCAATTGAGTAGTTTAAGAACAAAAAATACACAAATATTATTAGTTAGCATATAACAAAAAACTATTTTTCTAATTCTATATTTAAAAAATAAAATGTAAATAATATTTTTTTAAAAATATAAACTGTATACTAATGCCAGTACAAAGCAGTTTCATTTCTGTTGAATTTTTCATAACAGATATCAGAAACTGAAATATTAGGAATTGATGCGACAACAGGAGTGAGACTTCATGGTTGTAGTACACAGCAAGAATCTCTAAAGTCTCTGCCCAAAGGTCCTAAATCTAGTTTCTGACTCATTTAACCAATCTGTATCCATTATAATAATATCAAAATTGAAGGAGCAGTCCTTAAACAAAACTGACAGGAAAAGACCCAAGGGATGGGAACAAGAGGTACAACAGTTGTAATCATTGTATTTCATTAGAAACAGAAGCTTTGAGGGTCCTGATCATTATATGTAATAGGAGGTGCGGGGGTCCTCACTTCCTGTTTTTGTCTTCAAGGCAGGAAGAAAAAGTAAAAGGGATACAGAGAGCCTAAACAATTCTTGAACTATAGTATAAATATATATACTTTAAAATGTTAAAGTACACAGTATATACAGGGTAGTCAGTCAGAACCAAAGAGAGCAAAGTAAGGCAATGCTGAATTGTTTAAAAGATATCAGAACTACAATACTGCAGACACCATGAAATACACTGCACCCTCCTCTTCCTATATTATTATTAGAAGGCTGCTGGGACACTGCAGGGACTGGGAAGCTATCTAGAGCACATGGAAATGAAAATAATGAATTGCTTCTTAGTGACTGCATCCACAGAGGTGACTGAAGTTACTTCTATCATTTCTGTTACTATCCTAATGTTTAGCCAGAGTTCTACTTAAAGGGCAGCAGGCGATCAGTTTGTTGTTTTCCTTAAGTCCTTCATACAAATCAATGTGCTTGAACAGGCATGGCAAATCCCTGCCATTAATACTCTGACTTTTTAAAATAACATCTCAAACAACACACAAATAATGCAGAAAACGTTAAAAAAAAAAACTATACAGCCAACAAAAATAAGTCCATTTCTCTTTGTGGGGGTATTTTTCAAATACTGACCTTTTATTGACAATCATTGGATGTGAGGGAGTCAATTGGCTGGCATGACCAATAATACTCCCAAATTGGTGCTGGATGTGTCACTACTCTCATCATAGTAAGCAGTACCTGTGTTTAAATGATGCTGATAGGAACAAGGAGCCAGCTGTTGAATCATGGATAGACCTGGCTCATTTCTGTGTGTGGGATGACCACACACAAAATATATGTAGCCCATAGAGCCCCACACAAGGCATATATAGAGGCAAGTTCATTTTGGCCATATATATTGGAGGGCGGAATGCGGGTGCTGCTTGTCACTATTCATACATGAGACCTACTAGTGTCTCTACCTACAGCTCAATGGATGTCATATTGATGTCTCTATTGCTCTGTATTACTACAAGGCCCAGCATGTCCCAGGGCTTTCCCTCTATTGCCCTGCATGTCCCAGGGCTTTCCCTCTATTGCCCTGCATGTCCCAGGGCTTTCCCTGCATGTCCCAGGGCTTTCCCTCTATTGCCCTGCATGTCCCAGGGCTTTCCCTCTATTGCCCTGCATGTCCCAGGGCTTTCCCTGTCTGCTCTCTGTTACATACAGAAACTACGTAACATCCTCTTTCTGTTTGTTTATACAGGAGGAATATTATTAGATACAAATAGACATTTTGTTATATAGTTTTATTTGAGGAAAGATAAAAAAAATCACACTTTAGAAACATTGTCATTTCTCACAGTAAAGGGTTTTTGTTTCTATTAAACAAGTGGGCAGTTTTATTTCATTTTTTTTTCACTATGTAGTACATTCTTAAAGCAACACATATGTAGTGTTACCTGTAGGGAATGTTCACTTCCTATAACACTGCTACTCAATTGCTACAGTAAATGCCCCAAAGCAATATTGGACCTCATTTATCAAAGTTTCTATCCTTGGAATCTACAGTTCACCTCAAACAATGAGCACAGAGGAAAGAGAGGGTAAGAACAGTAATATTGAGGGACAGTGCAAAACACGTGTATATTCATACAAAGAACTCAATCACATAGAGGTATTCAGAGTGGATCCATCAGCCTAATTTTTTAGTTTGACCTGCACAAGGAATCATCAACATGGTGCACAGGGGAAAGTGTCATCAGCCCGGTTTGTCGTTAGTGCTTGGTACAATGGAGTAGAACAGTCATAATAGTTGTGAAGTAAAATCAGCTCAACTTGGGTCACCAGAACAATATCATTATTGTCATTTTTTATTCTTGTCTTTTGTAGTTTTTGATTATATTTGTGTGTTTTATGATTTTATATGATACCTGTATATTATATACTGTTGTGGGTTGTGTCAGAAATTCATATAAGTATGTGGTATGTCTAGCAGATGAGGCTGAACTCTTCTTGAAGATTCTGATTCCCAGCTATGCTGCTGGTTCCATCATCGGAAAGGGAGGCCAGACAATTGTACAGCTACAGCGTGAGACGGGAGCCACAATCAAGCTATCAAAGTCCAAGGATTTTTATCCGGGTAAGAATATTTGCAGAAAAGGTCAGTCACTTCACTCAATCTTGCAATCACCTGACCTATAGATTCTATCCTATTGACGACTATGTTGGCATAAATCAGAATAGTTTGCGTGTTGAAGATTGACACTTCACACACACGCTTTCACTGTATACCGACTTCATGGATGTATTTTTATATTGATAACTGTTTTTGCAATGATAATTCAGGCGTTCTTTATAAAATTCTTTATTGATTTTATTGCTGACCTGCTGTTCTGAAAATACTAGTTCTCTGTCTGTCATGCTGATTTATTTTCTTTATCACTTCCATTTTATTCACTTGGATTTGGAACCAATGTGCAGATTAGGACTCCTGGCTTTTCTGATCACCATGCCCATCTCAGGTTACTGTTGCCAACCAGGCAACTAACATTTTTGGTAGTAGATAGGAGCATCCATAAGCTGTGAAGGGACACCTCATGTGTCCATCCTTCTAAATCACATATAATATATATCTTTGCACCAAGTTTTGTTCCTTAAGAATTCTACATGGTATCATGTTATTTCCTCTCCTAGAATCCTCCAGGACTTGTGTGTCCAGCAGTGCTGCACCCTTTCCGCTTCTAGGAAATCACATCTTTTATAGGGTCTGTGTTCCTCTAGGGGACCTGGTAAATGTGTCATGAATATCAATATGCCACAATCACACAGCATGAACCTGGCACACTGACAGTTTGCTGCAGCAGAGGCTGGGTGAGCCTCTGTAGGCCGCAGCTTTGGAAATAATTGGTATCTGTGGAAACCCATTCCCAGCCAATCAGGGTTGGCAGTCCAGAGAAGGGTTCAGGTTACCATGGAGATAGCCAGCTACCAGACATTGTGGTCTCTATACACAGGACAAAATTTATTGCTATGGAAACAGCCTAATGCTGGTTATGTGTATTTGAGGTAGCCATGACAATACCGTGTTACTTTCCTAGGCCCGAATCCTTCTAGTAAAAATAGAGACTTTTTTTAGTGGCTTTTGGTTTCCTGCTGTCTCAGATCCACTTCATATGCACATCCATGGCATTGGATCCCCTGTGCATTTAAAACATTTGGTACATTTCTATATTACATGTACATTTCACAATGTTTTTTTCGCCCTAAAAATGTTTTGGGGAAAATAATTATTAATGGATACACCAAGTTGCAGCAACATCTGCAGGGGTTTTCTGTGACCTGGTGATCTGCTATAATCCAGTAAATCCCAAACTTCCTGTCTATGTAAACGACACAGTGCCTCTTCTATACTGAAATCTCTTTGTTCATCCATTAAGGGGCCTGCTAATGTCAAAATGATAACAAGCCCAAAAACCAGGAGACTCCTGAGGACTGTATGTAGACCTCAAAATCTGATGTCAATCTGATGTATGTACAGTACTTAACCCTAACTGTTCTCCAACCTGCAATAACCCTAATCTTGACACCAGTACTTCCTTTAGATACATAATACCAAATGTCAGTTAAACCCAATCCCTAAAAAAAAAAAAATCCCTAAAAAAAAAAAATAAAAACATAAAACATAACCAAAATATTTGTGTCTGTTTGAACGTCAGGAACGACAGAGCGGGTGTGCCTGGTGCAGGGGACAGCAGAAGCATTGCTGGCTGCACACAACTTCATAGCAGAAAAAGTCAGAGAGCTTCCTCAAGGAGCACCAAAGAATGACCTAGGACTCCTTCCTGCCCAGAGCAGCATCAGTGCCGAACGAGCAAAGCAGGTGTGTACCAATCAGCAGTCTACTCTGACCATCAACGTGTACACATCACACAATCTACAGACCATCTATATGCACACATCACATAACCTACAGATCATCTATGTGTACACGTCACATAACCTACAGACCATCTATATGTACA
>NC_092871.1:40108-71361 GCF_032062135.1 Pyxicephalus adspersus | reverse complement strand
TATATGTACACATCACATAACCTACAGACCATCTATATGTACACATCACATAACTTACAGACCATCTATATGTACACATCACATAACCTAAAGACAATATATTTCATTATTACCTAATTATTTTGATAAATCAGATAAATCTTAACTAAAGTATATTAATTTAGTATCCCCAATTTTACCCTATCAACTCATTAGTATACTCATTGGCAAAAGATCTCTATACAATATCCACCTTACGACACCCAGTATTACTACTTCAGTTTCTGTTACCCAGCAATAATATTTCAAATTCCTATTTAATTGCACAGTGCTCCATAATATATTGTCACTATATAAATACTGTTTATTTATATTAATATTAATCAACAGTAATATTTCATCTCGCTATACTAAATAGTAATATTTAATAAATCTATATTTATTACTAATTCTTGCAATCTATGCATACTCATTTTTTTTTTTAGTAAATTGATAAAAATCCCCTACCTGCAATTTATCAACACATGCCACATCCTGACGTGAATTAACACTTTAGTATTTCAAGTAATATATGTACGGTATATATGGGACTTTAAAGGCCACATTCATTTTAGTATACATTATTTGATTTTGATATATATACTTTATTTAAAAGAACTTTAGAACAAATTAAAACACAACAGCATGTATAAAAACATGCATGCTCTCTTTAGCAAGCCACTAACAGAGAAATACTCGACACGTTTCGTGGAATGCGTTCACTTCTTCAGGAGGAGAGAACAGAATTGAACCATGAAACCAATATACTTAAATGGACAGCTGTGAGGCAAAAAGGGCAGACACAGACAATGTGAGGGATAAACCCATAAATAAACTGCAGATCCACCCTATTTCCATGCGGATTATCATGCGCATCCAAAATCGCCTTAGTTATACAGCTCCTTTTCCACTGTATTGTATCCAAAAACACTTTCCATTCCAAAATACAAAGAATAAGCGACGCCCACACGCCAAGAAGCCCAAATTTCCAACTGCCACGTGGTAGGGAATTGTTGAATTTATATGACTTTAAAGTCCCATATATACATATATTGCTTGATATGCATAATAATTACTAATACCTCATTTTAATAAATAATAATACCTTCTAGGGCCAAATGCTAATAATCCACGTTGGTCTACCAAGTATTTCACAACAGTTGCCAAGCAGCCAAATACACAGATGAAGTACACTTAGTAGAACTATTTTACCTTCAAAATGATTTGTACTCCTGTCCATCCAGGACTGATATTTACAAACTTCTGCCCCCTAGTCTTTCATGGAAAGATACCTATTTTTCTCTACTGTAAATCATTTACTCCTGCAAAGCACTTACAGATTTTTCCCCTTACACATTCTATGAGTAAACAATGGAAGGAGAAGCAGCGCTTTCTCCACCCCCCAATGAACATGCATTGAAACATAACTGTAATAATGCACCCAGTGTCAGTCCCTCGCCATCATTTACCCAATACTAAATCCATACCATTCTATACTCAATTCTAATACCTTGCCACACTGCACCCAATGAGAATCCCCCACCAAACTGTACACACACTATCCCTTACCACAGTGTACACAATACTAATTGCTCACTAAACTGTACCTGATACTAATTCCCAACCAAACATTATACGGTAATAATCCCTCACTACTCTAAACCAGTATTAAACCATTATCATTGTCAATCTCTCACCATACATTTCCTTATACTAATCCCTCACTACTCTGTGTCTGATACCAATCATACATACCATTACACTCAACACTAATTTTTCATCACTCTGTACCAAATCCTTCACAATATTACACCCAAAACAAATCTGTCACTTTACCCAATACTAATTCATTTTTACATTGTACTTAAAACTATTCCCTCATCAAACTTTACTTAAGACTAAAGCCTCACCATACTATGCCCAATATTAATCACTTACTACTCTATACCAAATTCTAATTTCTTACCATAATATATCTAATATCAATTCCTTACCACATTGTTTTCTCATTTTACATTCACCACATCTTCATTCATTTTCTCTCCTCCCAACTCAATTTTCAGGCTAAACTTATTGTTCCCAACACAACAGCCGGCCTCATCATTGGGAAAGGAGGAGCTACCGTTCGTAGTATCATGGAGGAATCTGGAGCGTGGGTCCAGCTCTCCCAGAAGCCAGCAGGTCCAAATCTTCAGGAACGGGTGGTGACTGTGAGTGGGGAGGCTGCACAGGTTCAGCTTGCAGTAAGAAGCATCATACACAAAGCAAAAGAGGACCCACCTCAGGGCACTTCCTATCTCAACATCAGCTACACCAACACGCAGGGGCCCGTGGCCAACTCTAACCCTACAGGATCTCCATATGCTGGAGGGACAGCTGAAGCAGCCATTGCCCCATTTCCAGCTACACCTGCTGCTTCAGCTGCAATATCTGGTGGAGATCTGCTGGCCATTTCTACTGCTTTGAATACCTTAGCGAGCTATGGTTACAGCACAGGTTTAGGATATAATCCATTGGTAGGCGGTGTCCACCCAGCAGCGGTCAGTCTTTTAGCTTCTTACACAGGTGACGCTGGTTCCACATTAGGCTTGGGGAGTGGAGGAATCCTAATGGAGAAGCTAGCTGCTGCTGAAAATGTTGCCAGCAAGGAGACTCTGGAAATGGCAGTACCAGAAACCCTGGTAGGTGCAATACTAGGGAAAGGTGGAAAGACTTTGGTTGAATACCAAGAGCTGACAGGAGCTCGCATACAGATCTCAAAGAAAGGGGAATTTGTCCCTGGAACAAGAAGCAGGAAAGTCACAATTACAGGACCACCAGGTGCCACACAAGCAGCACAATACTTAATTGGGCAGAGAGTGGCTTATGAGCAAGGTGTACGGTCAAGCAACCCACAGAAGGTGGGCTAACAGAAGAATTTAGTGGGAGAGGTTGGTGCGTGTGGGGGAAAGGACGGTGGAACTGGGTAAAGCAGAAAGTCGCCTCTAGGGTGGATATGCAATGTCTGTTGGAACATAGCTGAAACCTTCGGGACAGTAGGATCAGACTGGTTTGGTGTTTATTCTTGCTTCATGTAGGCTACAAAATTTTCATCAAAAGGGAATGTGCAAACCCTATAAATGTGAAAATGTTGATTATAATTAAAAAAGCAATAAAGGCAGATTTTGCACTGTAAAACATTTGCCCACTATAGTGCCCTTCTACGTAACAGCAAGGTGACATGAAAAGGATAAATACCCCAATGTGGTACACCAAGAAAAATGACTGTCTACATACATGGATTTACCAATGCTCCTTCACAGCAGGGTGACACCAGCAGATTATGTAATTTAGTGGGTAGTACAGAGGTCTCACCTCTCACTGTCAGGTGTTGAGATATATGGACAGAGAATGTCCTAAATCATCACCATTTGACAGTCTTTAAACCATCAGGAGTGTGCCAAAATATCCCCTTTTAACCCAAATGTGTGCCAAATTTTTTGATATTGACTTTCAGGGAGAAGGGATACTGCACGACACCAACCCTTCATAGACAGATTATCTCTGTGGTTGCTTTTCAGCTGCTTCTATGGGGAAAAAGCCAAACTTGTATATTTTTAGCAGATGTAGGTATTTGCTAAGGCGATAAAGATGTTTAGCTAAAATGTGTAAAACACTGATTTTATAGTAAATATTTAAAATACATCTAAAGGCAGTCTGTATATAGTATAAGTCAAAAGATCATAGAGTTCCTTGGCCCTCTGTCCAGCTCTAAGGTGCATTATGTATATATCCTGTGCCAAACTGCACCTGGGATCTAGAGGAAGAGAAGACAGATATACCATATGAACTGTGCTTATCACTCGAAATTTCTCTTCATGAAGACCATTCATTGTCTCATTATAACAGCTGTGTCTGGTCTTATAGCCGCTACTTGATTTTGTGTGCTAGAACTGGCTGCTCTTTATATTAGGTTGCTTGTATTTTAGGTGCTCCTATATGGAGCTCCTCCACCTTCAGACACATACACAGAAGCATTATGAAGCCAGCAAAGTGCTTACAGTTCACCTAAATGGAATACTCCATGGGAGAAAGTATACAGCTGATAATTCTTACTAAAGCAGTGTTAAACCCCAGGGGTAATATATCATTTATTTTTGTCAAAAGAGGAATCTGATTGTCTCTGTTAGATTAGGTGTTTCTAGGAAGGTCTGGGGTTTTTAACGTTGCCCTCAGTATTGAGATTCATGTAAGGACAAAAAAAATTATGTCACGTTTTTGATTTTCAAATTCCATTTTCCTCCTCCTTTTCTTGTGCATATCAACACTTCTTTAGCCTTCATACAATATACAGAAAGATCTGGAGTAAAAGGAAGTTGTTAGGTAAAATACTGGAAATCTTAAAGGCCATTAGTCTGACCACAGGGCTAAAAAGGTGAAATGTACCTTGAGATGACATTGAGATCCTTGTTATTGTTCATTGTTGCCCTATGAGATGGGGCTTTAATTCATCCAATAAATCAGTTATCTGGTAAATGTGTGTGTGTGATGTGATTCCCACCTCATCTCAGTACTACCATCAGAATCATTATCAACACTCTCCAATCACATGGTGGCACTCACAGTATACGACTTTCCCCATTATTATTAAAAAGGTTTGGACTTACAAGCTAAATCTACACCAACCAGGAATGGAGGGCTGCAACACACACAGTATGACTATACCCATTAGGAATGAAGGGTATGTCAATATCCATTATAAATAAAAGAATTGGGACTCAAAGTTTATAGTTAACAAATTACACCATTTCAACAGGCATAGTTCAAGTTTTTAGTTGCATACATTTTCAAATATGTGGAAGACACTTTGCCTCTCCAAGGCCCTTCTGTGATGTGTTGTCCCTAGCTCAAATTAATGAAAGCTTCATCTTAGGACCTATAAATCAACAAACACTGGAGATCCTAATTTGACATTGTGCTGTTCATATCCATGCAGAAGGAACAGGAGGACTACAGACAAACCTGCTCTAATTTTGTAGCTTTAAATGTTCTAATAAGGATCTTTCATGTGTGAAAAAGGAACAAATGTTCATTTTCAGTGGCCTAGTACAACTTTTACCATATCAGCTGATGCTCCGTTCTCAACAGAATTCCACCCACATCCTGAACACTTTTTTTTAATCCTTTATTATTCTGTAATCCAGTGTAAATCATCGTCTTGCGAGGTAGACTCTTACACAATCGGTAACAGATTTTATGTGTTATTGTATTAATAAAGATGTTGTATATTATTTTAAAGTTTTTAATTTAGTGTGGATATTTGGCCAGGTAAAGGCCTAGTTTTGCTTTTAATTTTCTCTTTTATGATTGATGAATGTGGACATTTGTTTGTATTCCATGGCCTCTACATACTTACCTGTATAACTGATCATTAATGTCACTGGGAATGACTGTGAGGGGATATCACAGAACAGTAGAATGGGAAATTTTCTAAAGGGATACTTGTTACTGTGACATCTGAAAGTTTTTCTTTCTTGTTTTAACCTACCCTTACACGACCCAAAATAAAAACTGGATGCAATATGAAGATATTAGACCCCCTAGCAGGTTTTCAGTCTGTACCCTGTACATTTTTGGTGGTCTTTTATTGACCATGGTGAAGGTCAAATATCTTTCAGTTGTCACCAGACCAGAAAAAAAAGAGATATTCTCCTCTTCTATGCTTTATGCTTCTCTCTTTAAATTGAGCTTTAAATTGCTACTGCACAAATGTTCTAAAGAGACAGGTGGCTCCTTGTGCAATAATCAATAGTGGTACCATACTATCATTTACTGGAGTCCTCGACAATGTATACACTGAGATGCTCAATCCTGCAGTTTGTCAGATATTCGTTCTCATTCTCCTGCAGCTTGTCTGATGTTCTGTCATTCTCCTGCAGTCTGTCTGATATTCTTTCTCATGTTCCTGCAGTTTGTTTGATATTCTCTCTGTCATTCTCCTGCAGTTTGAAATGCTCTCCCTCATTATCCTGCAGTTTGCCTAATATTCTCTCTCATTCTCATGCAGTTTGATATTCTCCCTAATTCCCCTGCAGCTTGTCTGACATTCTTATTCTACTGCGACTTGTCATTCATTTTCCTGCAGCTTGTCTAGATATTCACTCTCTCATTCTCCTGCAGTTTGTCAGATATTATCTAATTTTCTTACAGTTTGTCTGATATTCTCTCTCATTCCCCTGCAGCTTGTCTGATTTTCTTTCTCATTCCCCTGCAGTTTGTCTGTAATACTCTCCTTCACGCTACTGCAGCTTGTCTGATATTATCTCTCTCATTCTGCAGTTTGTCTGTAATACTCTCCTTCACACTACTGCAGCTTGTCTGATATTCTTTCTGTAAATCTCCTACAGTTTTTCTGAAATGCTCGTTTTCATGTCCCTGAAGTTTGTACAACATTCCCTCATTCTCCTACAGTTTGTCTGAAATTCTCCCTCTCGTTCACCTGCAGTTTGATAGTCTTTCATTCTTCTGCAGCATGTCAGACATTCTCTCTTTCATTTTCCTGCAGCTTGTCTGATATTCTCTCATTCTCCTACAGTTTGTCCAATATTTTCTCTCCCAGTCTCCTGCAGCTTGTCTGATATTCTCTTTCTCTTAGAGTTTGTCTAATATTCTCTCCCATTCTCTTGCATTTGTCTGATATTCTCCTTCACACTCCTGATATTATCTAATTCTCCTGCAGTTTGATTCTCTCTCATTCTTCTGCAGTATGTCTGATATTCATCTCATATTCCTGAAGTATGATATCTTCTCTCTTTCTCCTGCATTTTGTCTAATATTCTCTCTCTCATTCTCCTGCAGTTTACTGATTTTCTCTATCGTTGTCCTGCTTTTTATCTGATATTCTCTCTCATTCTCTCTGCAGTTTGATATTGTCTCATTCTCCTGCACCTTGTTTGATATTCTCTCTCATTCTCCTGCAGTTTGTCTGTAATCCTTTCCTTCACACTCATACAGCTTGTCTGATATTATCATGTTCCTGCAATATTTCTGATATTCTCTCTCCTTCATTTTCCTGCAGCTTGCCCAATGTTCTCTCTCATTTTCCTGCAGTATTTCTGGTATTCTCTCATTCTTCGGCTGTAAATTTATTGGAGGAAATGTTCGGTTCATAAATTAAAATGAAACTGACATCCCCGAAGTGACTGAGGCAGCACGGAGAGCCCGTCACTCCCGGTGCATTCCGCCGAGTTCTAACTAACACATCCGGTGTGCTCTCCACGTCGGCATATCGTCCCGCACGGCGCAATCCTATTTGTTATAGACTATGGCGCCGTTACCTGGGCCCCGCCCACAACGTCCTCACCATCAACCCACACACATTTTCAGCTTTTTTGCTTGGTGACCTTTGGCTGTTACCGCCTCCTACATCCTGATTGGCTAGCCTTTCTGGGGTACTATCGCCAATATTCGGTGATAATCGTCTCTTTTTGATTCTCTTCGTGTCAATTTTATGTATCCGCTTTTATTCATTGGCTGTCTGCTGTGCCCAATGACCAGCAGTGTTTGACTCTGCTCGTCCTTTCTTCACTGTGATTGGCTTACTTACACTGTGCTCGGCCGTGCAGAATGCTAGGCGCCCCCTGGTGGCTCCTACGTCTGCCTCCCGGCATGCAGCGCGCGGTACGGGACATGCTCGGCTGGGAAGGGGAAGAGGTGGAGCTCCGGGTAAAGAAGCTACAAAAAGGTGACAAATCTGCTGATATGATCGTATGAGGGAGCTGTGTGTGTCGGTCATGGCTGTCCACCGCTAAACCCTCTAATCCGACTTTCACAGATTAGTGCCCGACCGCTTCCGGGATTGAAGGCCTCTGCCCCTCCTCCAGCCCCTGGGTGACATCCCCGCCCACCCAAACTCCTCCCCAACCCCCTACTGTCACCCCCAGAGTACCTCATACTTCTCCCCATCCCACCCATTCTTTTCTTCTACCCCATGGTACCCACACAAACCCCACCTCTTACCTTGGGTTCACCCATTCCATTTCTGCACGTTTTATGTCTTAAACATCTCCCCCACCCCCAAAATAAACCCAATACAACCCCCCCCCCCCCACGCCCAACCCCCATACTCCTTCCCTTGTACCCCATGCTTCTCCTTCCGCTTCCCCATTCTCTCCATCACCACTATACCCCAAACTTTTCCAGCACCATTGTGTGTCCCCCCTGCCCACCCACTCTTTTCCTCCCACCATTACCCATCCATTCCCTTCCATTGGACCCACTACTCCATGGGAATCTCTTCCTCCTGCCTTTATAATCTTGCTATGCCCCCATACTGCCTATTCTACCATCAGTTTCTCAAACTGCTACCCCCAGATACCCCTCCCCATTTCTGTGGTGGCCCAGCATGGTGTTTGATTAGAGAGCGTCTTGGGATATATGGGCCCAAAAACATGCATAGCTATGTGCGTTACTATAGCTGTGTCTCCTGGCGGTTGTGACACGGATGGTTGTACTTCCTGCCAGTTTCTGCAGCTTTGTAATCCGCTCTTCTGTTGTCATTTAGCCAAAACCCTGGAGGCCATTGTGAATGCCCTCGCCATGTCCGGCGAGACAGAAGAGGTGACCCGCCTCCGAAAGCCCCGCTTTTCCTATGAGGAGAATCAGATCCTTATCCGAGAAGTGCGCGCCCACTACTCTATGCTGTATGGGGCACAGGCCCGCAGGCTGAGCGTGGCAGAGAGACGGCGAGTGTGGGAGGGCATCGCTGCCAAAATTAATGCCATAACCAACTGGAAACGCACCGCTCAGGAAGTTCAGAAACGCTGGAATGATTTCAAGAGACGGACCAAGGAGAAGCTTGCACGGGTTCCTCACTCCACTCAGAATGGCACAGCAGAGGAGGTGCTAACGGCAGAAGAAGAGACTATATTTGCTATCCTTGGTCCGGGGGTGGTTCCTGGCCGCGAGGCCTATATTCCGGGGACACGGCCTGTGGGTAAGTGGTGCTGGACCCGTCCCAACAGGATTGCTGAGTGATCATGCTTTATTGGCCCCCTCCAATAAGAGGCTATCCAACTCTCAGGCCCATAGTCTCGCTGACTCCTCTTTTGTAACAGATAAATGACTTGCTGATTGATCAGGGCTCCTAGCTAGCTGCCTGAATGGGCACTGACTGGTACTGATACCCACCCCTCTTTTTCAAGAGCATCTCACCTGAGCAATAGATATCTTCATCCTTGATGTAACAGTGCTTACCAAATGGTTTACCTGGAGCATTTCTTCCTTCTCTTATGGCACCTCTCCATCCTACTCATGCACACTGCAGCCCTGTAGAGCCTCCCTATAAAAATAAATGGGTCAGCAGCGTACATGTGCACGATGAAGACCCAGCGGGAATGCTCCTAACACTTCTGGCAGGACTATTGAAGACCAATGTAATTATATGTCCAAGAGGGAGGCACCCAGGGAAATTATGACTGGGAAGACAAGGTACAGTTGTCCTAAAAAAGGAAAGATACATAAGCTGCCATTGCTAAACCCACCCTGAAAATGCATGCTGTCATGTTGATCCTCTGGCTTCACAAGTGTTTAGGAATTTGTTGCATTGGATCAGGGAGACACAAAGAAGGTCAACAGAAGCAGCCTGTATGTTCCTATAAAGGGGGGCAGATCATCAGGTTATCCCTCAGTAAATCATCACTCCTGCTGGAAGTGGGACAGAGTGCAGTCCACTTCTGTCTTTAGTTTCTGCACAGGAACACAGGCTGCTTATGTATCCAGTCCAGAATCCCTTTCCTGACTTCCAGTACTGCCCTCTACTGGTGGCACCAGTGATGTAATGAGAAAAGCTGCAGTGGGTTCTTCCATTTTGAAGTAACCCCTGTGCTCTCCAGTATTGAAATGCTTGCAGGAAATAAATATTTTTTTATTCTTTGCAATTTACCTAACTGCACAAAGAGTAGAAAACTACCATGAAAGTGGAGCTACCCCAAAAGTGAAAGGGTTAAATGCTCATTAATATCTAGGTTGACTGTAAAAACAAAACTTGCCTCATCTCTTGCATCTGGAGGCCCCTCCTATATGCGACTGGGCCCTACAGCCTCATATGTAAGGAGCCCAATATTTTGGTCACAGACCTTTACAATGCAGGACCAAGAACATTATTAACAATGCTGCAAAGTGCCCTTTCACAAGGAGCTGTGATGGAATGAGGTGTAAGCTGAGTATTTAACCCATACAGTGAAGGGGTAACACCACTGCAAGGGTAATTTTTTTTTTTACCAAACGAGTTCAGCTAAAAACTTGAAAATAATTTTGTAGCTCAGTTCCCCACCATTCCTATTTTTCATACCTGCTCATCATCTGTTATTGTTTAATTTCTGACTGTGTTGGCCCAGCTCCTCCACCTCTACTTTCTCTACATAATCTTTTATATAGGTGCTAGGGTGGAGTGAATGGGAATACTTTACGGTGTATTTTGAGTGACAGCTCTAACTCTTTTGAATGTCTCCACCAGTGAGGTTTTTACAGTTATACATTTTGCATTTTAAAGTGACTCTAAAGGCAAAGATTTTATTTTTTCATCTGGGTAGTATAAGGATAGTTAGACTATAGGCAAAATTTGTTTTGCAGGCTATCCCTGCTGGGGAGATCGGTTTTATTGTGACCAAAACAGAAAGTGAGAGGAAATCTATAGTTGATGAAACGCAAGAAGAAACCTTCCTGTGGGGACATGCATGTTCTGATGATAAATAAGATGGGGTTTCCTGTAACTTTATTTCTTTTTTTTAAGACCTAAAGAAAACAAATATTTTCTTCTAAAGTTATGGACAGCAAACGCACAAAAAATAAGATTTCCCTTCCATACATACATGAAATGTGCACATATGTAATGCGTTTACCATCTCCTTTATATTAGACCTTTCATCTGCATGTGACATCTAAAAAAAGAAAACTTATTTTGTTTAGTACAAATGTATTTTTACTTTTAATCAGTTTTAATCAGCCCTAATTACTTAATTTCTTCCCAAATAATAGGATTGTTTTTTTTCAGTTTTGAATACTTTTATTACAGTGTTGCAAAAAAACAAAAGGGTTCAATTTGCAAATAACTCTACTATGTTTGGTACCCAAAACATCATTTAAATGTCATTTATACTGCACAAAATATAGACTAAAATACAGGTAGTCCCCGGGTTACATACGAGATAGGGACTGTAGGGTTGTTCTTAAGTTGATTTTTTTTTTTGTAAATCAGAACAGGTACATTATTTTATAAATGCAATTAGGACAGATGTTTGTCTCAACATATTATTATGCAGCGTGGTGTCAGTTACTGTATAAAATCCTTATTGTGAGTTAATCACAAACAAAGCAAAAAAACTACTTAATGGAGCCTAGCCATTCATTCGGAGTAAGCTGTGCTTTCCTATCTAGGTGCCGCCCGTTTGTCGGATGTCCTTAACTCAGGGAATATCTGTACTTTTTTTTTAAATTTAAGTAAAGCTATTTTTTTCACTCGCTTGTCAAAATAGGAAAAACTTTTTTTTCTAATTTTGTTTTAAGATTACATGTAAAATAAAATGTATTTGACAGAATAGTATTGCCAACAAACAAACCTAGTTTGTCACCTAAATGTATGTATATTTTATTGTAAGTAATTATATAAAGTTTTAGTCAAATAAAAGGGGTCCAAATGGTGGTACAGATAAATAAGGGGTCCCTAAGGAGGGCATCGGGATGAGAGTAGACCATTATTGGGTGCAGCTGCTTTAGGCATTCACATAGGGTATGCAGCAATTTCAGGTGTCCATAGAAGGTAGTTTTTTTTTTTTTTTTTTTTTAGAACTTTAATATATGTGCAGTAATCGCAAATGGATATAAGTATTTAGAATAAAATACAAATAACAAAAATTAACAAATAATAAATATTACCACAAATAAGCTTGTATTAAAGCTTAGATTTTTTTTTTATAAAAGTGGTGTTTTCTATAAATATTCTTCTAGTAATAAAGCTTGTTCTTGATATTTGTAGCAATGTAAATTGGTTTAGTAGCTCCCGTAAATCTGATGTTGATGCTCCTGTTTCCCCCTCCCCCCTTCCCCAGATTTACATTTACCAGGTCCGGGTTCTTCTAGTGCAGAAAATTCTCTGAGTGGCCCCTGCTGCCCGCCTGACCCTCCACTTCTGCTCCAGCCTAAGCAGTCTCCATCCCCAACACCTCAACTTCACATTGTGCAGTTACCCCAGCTAAGTCCTTCACCTGGTCCATCCGAGGGAGCTTCTCCGCCACCGATGCCTCCTGGGTCTGCTTCTCCTATGCTTTCTCCAGGGGCTGTAAGTCAGCACTATGACCCTACAGTAGCCATGCTAAGAGCCCAACAGGAAACAGCAGAGGCAATTCGACATCTAACCTACACTTTGCGTCAGAGCATGGACCGTTTGACCAATGTCCTCGCAGCCATTTTACCTCTTATACCTCCTCAACCTCCATCACCTGCTCCTTCCGGCCTCATCGATCCTGTTTATTATCCTACAAAGACAGAACCAGAATCTGAACCTTGTTCTGTGAATTATGAGTTGGAGGATAATCACAATAACCAGGAAGAAGAAAGTGGGCAGCAGAATGTCACAGAGGAACAGCCAAGCTCTCCAACCTCCCCTCCTCCCAACAAAAGAAAGAGATTCTCTTACTTGAATTCCCGTAAGCGCAGAGGTCGCTGGAAAAATGTGTAAATTAAGGTACTCAATTTATAGGTGGCAGAGAACGTAACCCATAATGGGGCTTCTATCATTTTGTTTTTTAATCCACTGAAGAAATGTTTAAATAGTGAGATGTCCAGGTCTCCCCAGGCTGCTGCTGAAAATTAAGGTTACAGATGAGAAAGGCCACGGGCACTTGATCTACAATTACATGATATTTTATCCAAATTATTTTTGTGTTCAGAATTCTTTTGTTTTTCCTAAATGTAGAATATAAAATTGTTTTATATTTATTTATTTTTTTGCACCTCAGATCACATGTGAAGATTCAAATCCTGTTGACTTTTTTGTTCAGATTTTGATTATCACACAAAGTGGATGTTTTCTAAAGTTCGTGGTGAAATGCACCTCCAGCATGGTTCACACACAGCCCACACACACAAAAAAGACAGTCTAACTTGGTTTTAATCAGATGTAAAAATACAAATGGCCAAATTCAATATGGACCTGCAGTTGCAGGTAAACCTCCTCATGTATATGACCAGGGACAGGGGAGTGTCTGTTCTGGCTCCTTCTAATGAGCTCTACCTGTAATAAATGTTGGGGTAATTTTGTCTGTAAAGCACTGTCACCCTCCTATAGACTTGAGATGGGTGGGTGGGTGGGGGTAGTGAGTTTGACTGTAAGGCTCTGGCATCCTCTGATGGGCATTTCCTGTATTAGAGACTGGGGGAGTTTTGTCTGTAAGGCATTGGCATCCTTTGATGGGCACTTCATTAGATGTGGAGGGAGTTTGGTCCAAGACTCTGTCACCTGCTAAAGGGCTATTTCTGTATTAGAATCAGGGGCAGTTTAGACTGGGGTTCTGGCACTCACTGAGGGGCTCTTCCTGTAATTAATGTGGGGGCAGTTTAGTCTGTAAGTCACTAGTATCCTCTGATAGGTTGGCTTTTCCTGTATTGGATGTTGGCGTAACCACTGTATTCAATATGGGGTAGCGTAGAAAAGGGATCTGGTCCCTTTCGATTGGCTTTGCCTTTATTGGATGTGGGAAAGTTCTGCTTCCCTCTAGAGGAGTTGTGGCAGAAGGGCTCCGACACCCTCTGATGAACTATTTCTGTTTTATATATTGGGTTATTTTGGAACCCTCAATAGCATCTTTTACTTTACCTGCATTTTATTTATCCTGTTTTTATAATATAATTCACTCTGACCATCTCCTAATCTCTTTTCTTCTTTGTCCAGATCCGAATAGCCAAGAAAGCAATATAAATGTATATATAAAGTATATATATATATATATATATATAGATAGCAACAGCTTCCTACTTCTGTTAATTAGCCTAATAGCAATTAACACAGGAGCATTACTGATGTATGTAAATAAGTACATAATAAAGATTCTGATTTGTAACATGTTGTTCTCAACCAATCATTGGACTTGGCTCATACTGAGATGGGAGCTAAGTACGACTTAGTGTTAGGTTCCATTTAATTTAATTTCTGTACACTATCATGGGAGTAATACAGGCTGATCCCTGAATCTGACAAAAAATATTTTCTCAGCTGTCATATTAATTCAGTGGGTTTTATTCTTTTAAAGACACTGATGCAAAACAAGTAGGCAAAACAGAATTTAGAACAAATATTGCCGGTGATAATAATGTATACATGTATATAAATCAAAGTTCACACTTATGAGTAAGAAAAATGTTGAACCCAGAAATAGCCCTTCAATTGTGTTTTGTAATAACTGACGTCACATGTTTGCATTGGGCCATTTCCTATGTAGGTATCTGTCTTTTTTATAATCGGTGGTGGTTTGTATTTTACAATTGTCGCTTTCATAATACAGTTAGGGATCAGGCCCTGCTTAACAGATCTCCTAGAACAATAATTCAGATTCTCTGACCACCACAGAAATTAAACTCTTCTAAACATTATAGTATTATTGAAATCCTCTTGCATGGCAATAGTGACAATTTTATATCACTTTAGTAATAGTAATTATTTCCTTTAACCACCATAGTTATAATTGGGTTCTTTGACCTCTAAATAACAATTTGATTCTCTGACCATCAATGCCTCCTCCAAGGTCATTTAGCATGACTGCACAAATACAGTTTGACATTCAAAAATCCGGCAACCGGGTTTTCGAAAATTCCGGAATTTGTACGAGTATATATTTAACAGAAAATGACTACCTGTAAAGTCCTTTAAATGGATGGTAAATCCATAATGGGGCTATACAGCAGCAAATAAATGAGAAGGAATGAGCAGGAAAGCATGTGCAAGCAAGACCCAACAGCTGACTTTGGAGTACAGCGCCATCAAAACAAACGGTGCCTCCAGAAAACTGTAAATTTGAAAATGCGCTCCGAAATCCATGCCGTAAATATAAAGGAACCGGATTAGGGATGGCTGGATTTTTGAATGACAACCTGTAATATAATTTGTTGGGTTATTGCCACTTGAGCGTAGACTTGGCAGTCAGGTGATCCAACAGTTACATTATTCAGCAAAGTAATTATAAAATAAACATGAGCAATCCTTTCATCTCAATATTTATATTAATTTTCTATAAAGACACGTCTAGCCTAATGTGAGGCGGAACATTTGTGATCTCCTTGGAAAATCCATATTTATACTTGTTAGACTGACTGGCCACATGTGGCTTCCAGGGATGGCAGCCAACATAACTGACCAAGATTAGGTGAAAAATTCTTTGCCTTATAGAAATGATTTCAGGGATGTCTGGTTTGTCTTGCATGATGGGTGAAATAGAATGAACAGTGGCATCCATATCTTTTGAGCTAATTTAAGCGATAAACGTTGAATCGTCAAGCTAAGGTATCCAAAAGTATTAGAAAACAGTTTCTTGATTAAGAAAAAAGACAGACAAAAGTGGTTGCTACATCAGTAAACATATTTGTTTGATATTCCACAAGATGCAGTGATCATAGGATTCAGTTTCAGTTGTCTGGCTTCAATGCTACCATTATTATTCAGTACATTAAATCAAAAACATATTTTTCTGATCTACATCTTTGCTCTAGGTCAGTAAAATAGAGGTACCCATGTCTGATGCTCACCAAATCAGTGGGTGCACCCACAGGGCTACCTAGCTAATGACAGCACAGACTGAACATAGGTAAACAGAGTCCAGGTTTCCAAAAAGTAGGGGGCTTGAAAATTTATTTAAAGGGAAACTTAGCAGACTTCAACACCAGAATCAGAAGTGTAGGTACCAAGTTAAAGTTGTCACTAGATAAATATTTAACATTGACAAGTTTGGATACATTGCTGCTAAGTGAGATAAAAAATAAATTAAACCATAAGATTTTCTATGTTGATTAGATGACAGTAACAACCCAAGTATTCCACACGTACAAAGAAATAAAAAAAAATATGCCCATAAACTAAGTTATGTGTAATACCCTGTTTCCCCTATTAAAAGGCACTGTCTTATATTTTTTGAAATGCCAAAATATGCCCTAGGTCTTATTTTCAGGGGATGTCTTATTTTTCCACAAAGAAGACTACAGTACACATTTATTGTTAAAAGTCACTCATGATCACTCATGTTCCATTGATTGTCCCCTTCTGATCATTATTTTTTCAAAAATTGGGGGTGGCTTATTTATTTGGGATGTCTTAAAATCAGGGAAACACGGTAAAGTGGAATGGCACAGGAAAGAAGTGTTGAACACATGAAGAAAAGGAGGTGCAAAAAGGCACAGAAAGCCCAAAAAAAACTGAAAACTCAGTATTTACAAAGCATCCCTCTATCAGTACTAAATAATATCGGATGCTTTAGCCCTAATTGATGGTCTATATTAAAAGTTCTCATCTGGGTATCACACAAGGTACACATTTTTTGGATGGGTAAAAGCAAAGAGCTCTCAAGACCTTTACAACCTTATTGTTGCAAAACATACTGATGGCTTTGGTTACAGGTGTAATCCTAATCTTCTGAATGTTCCACTGAGCACCATTTTGGCCAAAATTCAGAAATGGAAAGAACATAATTTGTGCTAACCCCTCAATGACCACATACGCCTTGTAAGATTTATGAGGAGTCAAAATAATAATCTGAGACGTTGTCCAAGAGCGCCACGCTAGACTCCACTGCTGAAGAAAGCATGTTGAGGCTCAGTTTGCTGCACAACATTTGGAGAAGCCAGTGATCTACTGGGAGAATATAGTGTGGTCAAATGAGACCTAAACTGAACTCTTTAAATGTCACACACCAAGTTTGGAGGAGAAATGGCTCTGCACATTACCCATAAAACACCAAACAGTGGGGGTTGGAATATCATGTGGGCTGGTTTTCAGCATATGGTACTGGCAGACTTCATGTAATTGAAGGAAGGACATTCTTGATAAGAATCTGCTGGCTTCTACCAGGATGCTGAAGACAAAACGAGGGTGGACGTTTTAGCAAGACAATGATCCCAAACACGCAGCCCAAGAAACTCTCCATTGGTTTCTGAGAAAGAAAATAAAGGTTTTCCGACTTGAATCCAACTGAAAATCTATGGAAAGAACCGAAGATCGGAGTTTTGTGACAGTTTGTGTGGAAGATCAGTCCAAAATCCCACCTGTGCAATGTATGGGACAGGTTTCTTTATACTGGATGCTTATTGAAGCGGTCATTACTAACAAAGGCATTTCTACTAAGTATTAAATACATTTCAGTAAGTGTATTCAATACTTATTTCCTGTGCCATTCCATTTTTTTTTAAACTTAACTGATGGAATGATTTGTTTTAATTTATTTGTATGTGTGGATTACTTGGGTTGCTACCAAGATCTGGAGAAAATTTAATGTCAATAACCCTATTTGAAATATATTTACTAAAAAAATACATTGACATGTTCATTACTTACTTTCCCCACTGTAGCTTTGTATCTGGAATGTGAAATCATCAATAACACTGCTACCTCTGACTGCCAGATTTGGTGATGTTACTTCTGTAGAAGAAGATTTTCAGCTTAAAGCGTATCTAAACTCTAGACAACCCTTTTATGTAAGGTAAAAATTCTGTTTGTTTTTTAAAGTGCAACAACCTTTTAAAAAAAAAAAAAAAAAAAAAAAAAGGTGCAGCACCGCCCCCTAACTGAATGAGAGCTCAAAGCCCCCCGGGATACCTACGTCCCAGAAGAAGGGGAAAAAATTCCCAATCTCACGTATGTGCAGTGATATCAGCAATATTTTTCTGTCACCTGATCTCGTGCCTGAGTGCCGGGTGACGTAGGAACAAGAACGCGGAAGAAGAGAAGATGGCGGCGCCCAGAGCGCCGGCCTGAAGACAGATGGCGGGATGACATGGGACCTGATAGAAGAGACCTCCGGACTCTGGATCGACTGCCTTGTAAAAAATTGAAGGCAAGTGTATTTTTTTGTTTTTGGGGGACTTTTGAGTTTAGTTTCTCTTTAAGGATCTCCCTGCTTTGAATTCTGTGGACCATGTTTCCTCTGCTTCTTCTGAGTTTGGGCAGTTCTGAGATAGGAAAGCCTTAATAACACTGCTTGGGATTTTATTGCAGCAGATGCAGAGTGTACAAGAGGTTAGGAGTCCTGTCAATTTTTGGCAAATGAACAGGTATTTCTCTGTACTTGCAACGTTTTTAAGGGTGTAATGCAAAGGTAATGACTTGCATCTTAGAGATAGGCCAATCATAACAATTAGGAAAGCAGAAGGAACTGAGCGAAAAAACAGCCGTTATGTTGGTCTAACCTAAAAGGTTCCCAAATTTACAACATACTACCTACACCCGCCCAAGAATGAGCTCTGTAGCTCCCCAAAGCTACATTCACACAATAAAAGGTGTGTTTGGCAGGCGTCATACTGAGGCGCTAAGTCACCTACATTGCCGGCCACAGTGAAGCTTACTCCCATGATTAAACTTAATTGGCCAGTGTCTTATAGCACAACATAGGCATTGGCCATTAAAGCGGAGGTAAACCCAAAACAAAAAAATCATTGACATCTTTTCCTCTCTTCATCTTCTTCCTACGTCACCCAATTTCACACTGCGCAGGAGTTAGACCGGGTGACGTAGATTGTGAAAAAAACTTGCCCATCTTATTCCATGAGATCTGCATTTTCTTCCCTATTGATGAAAAAGCTCCTACTGCGCATGCTCGAGATGCTTGGGCATGCGCAGAAGGAGCAGCCAAGAGCCTCCTGGGATGCGTGACATATATATCCCGGGAGGATCTGCGCTCCCATTCATTCTTGATGGCCTAGGCCAGGTGTCGGCAAACTTTTTGGACTACTAGGCCAGAAGAAACAAGATGTCCAAGGAAAGGTTTTTTCCAACCGTGACTGCAAGTGAGCAGCCTCAGTATTCCGTTCATCCGCGGTGTAGTCTCTGTACATGTGTGCGTGCTTGGCATCAAAATGCCCCTTGAGATTCAACCGCTTGAAAGTGCTGTTGGTGTTGTTGCACACTAAACACGCCTTTGTTGCTGCGTTGGACGAAGAATAATTTGTCAGTCCATTCCGGGTTTAAGACACGACATTTGAGGTGAACCTTCCAGAGGCTGGTAGCTGTGCGTTGCTTTAGGCATAGTAATTGGGGTTACTGTGCAGGAACTCGATGATATCACAGGAACCCATGAAAATTGCGACAATTCAATTAGATGAATTCAACAATAAATAACTGGGGGGGGGGGGGGGGGGGTGTTAGGCCGGACTGAAATAAAGGCTAGGCCATATCTAGCCTAAAGGCCGGAGATTGCCTACCTTTGGCCTAGACGATGGAGAATTAAAGGGGCGGTGCTGCACCCTTTTTTTATATAAAAAACAAATGTTTTAACCTTAAATAGAAGGGTTGTCTACCTAAGTTTAGGTATACTAAATCAGTATTACAAGAAACCAAACCCCATTCCTCAGAATTCCCCCCCTAACTGAATGAGAGCTCAAAGCCCCCCGGGATACCTACGTCCCAGAAGAAGGGGAAAAAATTCCCAATCTCACGTATGTGCAGTGATATCAGCAATATTTTTCTGTCACCTGATCTCGTGCCTGAGTGCCGGGTGACGTAGGAACAAGAACGCGGAAGAAGAGAAGATGGCGGCGCCCAGAGCGCCGGCCTGAAGACAGATGGCGGGATGACATGGGACCTGATAGAAGAGACCTCCGGACTCTGGATCGACTGCCTTGTAAAAAATTGAAGGCAAGTGTATTTTTTTGTTTTTGGGGGACTTTTGAGTTTAGTTTCTCTTTAAGGATCTCCCTGCTTTGAATTCTGTGGACCATGTTTCCTCTGCTTCTTCTGAGTTTGGGCAGTTCTGAGATAGGAAAGCCTTAATAACACTGCTTGGGATTTTATTGCAGCAGATGCAGAGTGTACAAGAGGTTAGGAGTCCTGTCAATTTTTGGCAAATGAACAGGTATTTCTCTGTACTTGCAACGTTTTTAAGGGTGTAATGCAAAGGTAATGACTTGCATCTTAGAGATAGGCCAATCATAACAATTAGGAAAGCAGAAGGAACTGAGCGAAAAAACAGCCGTTATGTTGGTCTAACCTAAAAGGTTCCCAAATTTACAACATACTACCTACACCCGCCCAAGAATGAGCTCTGTAGCTCCCCAAAGCTACATTCACACAATAAAAGGTGTGTTTGGCAGGCGTCATACTGAGGCGCTAAGTCACCTACATTGCCGGCCACAGTGAAGCTTACTCCCATGATTAAACTTAATTGGCCAGTGTCTTATAGCACAACATAGGCATTGGCCATTAAAGCGGAGGTAAACCCAAAACAAAAAAATCATTGACATCTTTTCCTCTCTTCATCTTCTTCCTACGTCACCCAATTTCACACTGCGCAGGAGTTAGACCGGGTGACGTAGATTGTGAAAAAAACTTGCCCATCTTATTCCATGAGATCTGCATTTTCTTCCCTATTGATGAAAAAGCTCCTACTGCGCATGCTCGAGATGCTTGGGCATGCGCAGAAGGAGCAGCCAAGAGCCTCCTGGGATGCGTGACATATATATCCCGGGAGGATCTGCGCTCCCATTCATTCTTGATGGCCTAGGCCAGGTGTCGGCAAACTTTTTGGACTACTAGGCCAGAAGAAACAAGATGTCCAAGGAAAGGTTTTTTCCAACCGTGACTGCAAGTGAGCAGCCTCAGTATTCCGTTCATCCGCGGTGTAGTCTCTGTACATGTGTGCGTGCTTGGCATCAAAATGCCCCTTGAGATTCAACCGCTTGAAAGTGCTGTTGGTGTTGTTGCACACTAAACACGCCTTTGTTGCTGCGTTGGACGAAGAATAATTTGTCAGTCCATTCCGGGTTTAAGACACGACATTTGAGGTGAACCTTCCAGAGGCTGGTAGCTGTGCGTTGCTTTAGGCATAGTAATTGGGGTTACTGTGCAGGAACTCGATGATATCACAGGAACCCATGAAAATTGCGACAATTCAATTAGATGAATTCAACAATAAATAACTGGGGGGGGGGGGGGGGGGGTGTTAGGCCGGACTGAAATAAAGGCTAGGCCATATCTAGCCTAAAGGCCGGAGATTGCCTACCTTTGGCCTAGACGATGGAGAATTAAAGGGGCGGTGCTGCACCCTTTTTTTATATAAAAAACAAATGTTTTAACCTTAAATAGAAGGGTTGTCTACCTAAGTTTAGGTATACTAAATCAGTATTACAAGAATTCCTGAACTGGTTTAGGGGGCCAAACAGCTATCAACCCCACAATCCTATAGCCACACAGCTTGTCACCCTTTTCCCATTACTAGGGCCACACAACTGTCATCCTTTGCCCATTCTTAGGGCCACACAGCTGTCACACCATTTCCCATTCTTAGGGCCACACAGCTGTCACACCATTTCCCATTCTTAGGGCCACACAGCTGCCACCCTTTTCCACATTCTTAGGGCCACACAGCTGCCACCCTTTTCCCCATTCTTAGGGCCACACAGCTGCCACCCTTTTCCCCATTCTTAGGGCCACACTGCTGTCACCCTTTTCCCATTCCTAGGGCCACACTGCTGTCACCCTTTTCCCTTTCTTATAGCCACGCAGCTGCCACCTTTCTCCCAATCCTATGACCACAAACCTATAACTCCTCAGCTTCAGAACTCTAGCGCTAAGCTCCGCCCTCCACGCTGAGACGTCAGTGAGCAGGAGCGTGAGCAGCGTGACCTGCAGAACTTCCGGCGGAAGAGGCTGTCTAGCACACACCGGTAAGAGGAGGATTCAGAGAAGAGGTGGAGGGTGAGAAACTTAATTCGGGTGTTATGCTCCGTGTTATCCTCCTGCACGCTACACGCCCGTCACTATTATCATCTCGCACCCCCGGCTGCTTTCATTTCTCGTTTTCTATATCACCTATGTGCCCGTCACCCCATTTGTCCGTGCTGCATACATGTTTACCCCAATATCGTCTTCATTGTCCTCCGTTATGTACCTATCGATATGTTCTATCTGTAAAATCTGCTCTATCAATACATAACAATCACCTTCATCATCCCGTTATCATCCTCCATCACTAAACACCTTGTTGTCTTTATCCCCTACCTACCCCATACACAGCCTTCCCTCTTACCTACCCCATACACAGCCTTCCCACCTACCTACCCTCCCCGTACACAGCCTCCCTACCTACTCACCCTATACACAGCCTTCCCACGGCTCCTCTTCTGCTGCCTTTCTTTGTAGTTCTCGTCACTGGCTTCCTTTTCACCTGCAAATCAAATTCAAGCTCCCGTGCTTTGCCTTCAAATCCCCCCACAGCTCTTCCCCCACCTACCTACCTGATACACAAATACCTCCACAGTTCTTGTCCCACTTACCTTTCTGGTACCTTCCAGGTACTCCCCCCTTCCTTTTTTTTTCTCAGATAAGTAATACTTTCTTTTCTCCTTATCCCTCAGGCATTTCCCTGTGGCAGCCATGGCCGTCAGCATGGCTTTTCAGTTTTTCTCCCAGGATGACGTGGCTTCTGATGTCCTGTCCACTTCTGAGAGGGTGAGTATGTACATCATGGTATTAGTTCTGTGGATGTGGCTGGGTATGAGGACATGAGGGAACATGGTTGTGCACTGTCTGTTAAATCCTGTGCTGTGGTCTCATTGGGTTTCATGGGCAAATTGCTTAATGGGTCCGTAAGATGTCCCAGACAGATCATCCCTCTGGCAGGTGTAGCAGATTCACTGACTTCTCTTCTCTCCTTCAGGTGGTGGAATTGTTAAACATGGCTGCTTTGGCCACCAATGATTCCAAGATCACAATGCTAAAACAGGTGAGTTATCCTCCTATGTACTTCACTCTAGTGGCTAGTGTTTAATTGGATTCAGTTATTTGTGTTTTTTTATTTACAGGTTCAGGAGCTAATTATAAACAAAGATCCTACACTGCTGGATAACTTCCTGGATGTAAGTGATACACAGTACCAGGGAATAAAAAGTCTGTAACCTTTTTTGTTTTGTTGTCTTTTGTTTGATGTTTTCCTGTGCAATCTCATTGTGCAGGAAATTATTGCCTTCCAAGCTGATAAATCGGTGGATGTTCGGAAATTTGTGGTGAATTTCATTGAAGAAGCATGGTGAGAGAATATATGTAGCTGCTTTGGAATTGGTCTATGCTGGTGATTATGGATATTGGACATTAAATTATTTACATATTCTTGTTTTTTGAACAAGCCATCACTGGCTAGCAGGATCTGCTAATCAGGCTGTGCATTTATAATCGATGACTGGGGGGATTCTGTTTTTCTAATGGGGGATTGGGGGGGATTTGGTTGTTCATTTATATTGGGGGACTTGGCTGTGCTTTGATATTGAGGGGAGGGGGGGGGGGAAGATTCGGCCGTGTGTTTACATTGGGGCGCTGGGGGGATCCTGCTTTGTATTTACATTAGAGGGCTTGTGGGATCTGTTGGCCATCTACTTTTGAGGGAACAATCCTGGCAATAACAGAAACTAATATTTCAGTGTGTGCTGTGAATAAAATTTTTCTGCAATACTTGTGGATGATAGATGACCCTCTGGGCATATTTTGTATTGGGTGGCCAGGCGTTCTGTGATTTGCACACATGGTTCTGACATTGTTTATGTCCCTTCAACAGCAAATTGGATAACGAGCTTTTGATAAAATTGATTGCCAATCTCCACATGCTTTTGAAAGATGAAAATGTTAACGTGGTAAAAAAGTCCATTTTGACCATGACTCAGCTCTATAAAGTGGCTCTTCAGGTGAGGAATCTGGTTACGATGGGGGTTCTTATGTCTTCTGGTATCATCATCTTTTCTTTATAGGTAGATTCCTTCTGTGAATATCTTATTCCTTTTTTCTGTGACTCCTACCTCATTGTCTCCATCCTATTTAACATGTCAAGCTTCCCCCTGGGATATCTTTTCTTCTATTTAGCTCTGTGTCTTCCACTGAATAGCTTCTTCCTAATGCCAGCGCTATGGGTTCTTCTCTCAGTATCTTTCTTTTATTCTCCTCTTCCCTTTAAAATTGTCATCACAGTATTTTATGCTGTGGCTGTCCTGGATATCTCAATCCTCCATTCTGGACTATTCTTCTGATTATCTCCATCCCATTGTACACACTGTAGCTCCTTGCCTAAATGCTAGCAGGCTCTACTGTGTGTCTGGCTCCACTCAACATATTTACATTCCATTTTGTTTCACACTTTCACCCTGAATGTTTCTGTTTATTTCTCTACATTCCATTCTCTGGCACTTCCTCCTATTTATATTCCCTTAATTTGACCTAATATTACATAAGCCTCTGCTAATTTCTACATACTGTACCTTTTAAAGATTTTATCTTTTTCTGTGTTTTGTATCCCTCCCCTAAAATGTATTTTTTTACATGATGTGTCTTCTTTTAAAAATGTCCATTTCTTCATGCTCTGGCTCCTCCCCCTAACTTATTCTGATCCACATGTTGTGGTTTCTCCTTTGCATATCTTCATTCTTTTCCTCATGTTCTTGTTTAAAATTCTGAATACTGTATTTACATCTCCTTCATGTTGTGGCTCCACCCCTGACAATCTTTATCCTATTCTTTGTGTTGTTCCCCACCTCAAAATATCATCTTTCATGCCTTTATTTTGTGGCTCTGCCCCTGAATTATCTATATCTCGTCTCGTGTTTTGGCTCCTCCCTGAATATGTTTATTCTTTTCCATATGTTCTGGCTCCTCTTCTGAATATTTTTTTTTATATTTGCATGATATGGCTCCTCAATTGCTGAAATTTAGGAGATTTTTTACCAGGGACAGAGATGGAACAATGGATTTAAAATTCATGCGTTAGTCCCTGACAGGGAGGTGCACTTTTTCGCCAACCTTGGAAAGTTATAATATCAGAATAAGTATGGTCCAAAGACAAGTTTTTTTGGCAACAATTTCTTGTGTATTAATGAATTTTGTTGAATAATACATTCTCTAGTGTATGAAAGAGCAAATGTAATGACAACAATACAAATTTGTGAGGTACTTCCTCATCCCTTGAGGTTAGTTACCCAGACATTTTCGGTAAAATTCACAGTACAATTGGAGAGGTACTTCTCACTTTTCGAGGTTGTGTACCTCCTATATTAGACACAAATCAACTACTTAAAGTGCATAGAACGTGTAACATATGAATATTTTTTATATCGCAGCTTTAACCCAACGCGTTTCGCCCAATTTAGGCTTCCTAATGATGCTACGTATGTTGGAGTTCAAAGCACTGTTTCTTGAAAACATCTAAATATTTAATAAACATGTTACAATAGTGCATTGGTATTTAAATAATTGTTTTATTTCATATGTTTATTGGTGATTAAGTTACTTTCATTTGAATATACTATCTGAGGTTCCAATGATCAATGTCATATTAGTCTTAGTATTTAATCTCATATGGTACATCAGGGATCAAAAAGAATATCCTGTATGTACAATATGTTCAAACAGTCTCATTAGTTCAGAAATAGCTTTACTAGTCATCCACATACTGCTTTTTCCTTATATAGATATATATTTTTAGAGGGATATGCATCCATAAACCCATAACAATGGGTAGTTTTATGTAAGTTAATAAATAGGAAGTCATAAAAATAAGGTAACAGACTTACATTATCCTTGCTTGTGCGCAAATGTCATTTTGTGGAGTAAAATAAAAAATAATTCTCTTCAGCCTGTATGAAAAAGCACTTTCTCCTTTTGTATAGATTCAATGTAGTTTTAATTGTTTCTTACCCTTCTAGATATGGAGGGATACCTTCACTATAAGGATGAGTAGGTACAAGATGTGCTTCTAATAATAATCCACTATTAAACCTATAGTGGGTAAAGCATATAAATCAAAGCTTATTTATTTTGTGCCATAGTATATTATGCCATTATTTAAGTTTGTTTGTTTAGGCATTTACCTCTGGATGTGTCTCAGAGTTGCCTGCAGTGTAAGCCGCCACTACAGTCAAAGGAGGAAAGCCGAATGACGGGAGAGTCTACCGAAGCCGCCCATATATGGACTAATGGGTCGACGTTCTGGAAGTTCCTCTCACCATGTGCACGTCGGACAGCGTGGACGGCGTGCAAAGAAGACATTCGATTGGAGGTCATCCCACAGGAGTCCGCCCGTCAGAAGACGTAGCAAGAAAAGGGGAGGAAGGCAGGGGAGGGGGAGAGAGGAGAGAAGGGAATCCCAGGGCAGGTCCTCCGGCTCACTGCTGGTGCGCCGTGCATCTGGATGATGCACCGCGAATAGCACAGCGCACCCGTCCAATAGAACGGGTACATACGGGTGTCAGTGTCACCACCATCCGCTCCTAGTGCACTGACCAAATTTGTGCCGATGCCCCCGTCTCTGCAAGTCAGGGGGCGTAACCAGGGGTCCCATCTCATGGTAATATGTCACATGCTGATTTCTTAAACTGCAGGGAAATCAGAACGGTGGAGCTGTATTTTTACAAATGGTATACAGATCAGATCTTTTGTTAGGAAAAGTACATTACAAAAAGTATCTTGGGTATCATATTATAGTGAAATAACATTACATCAATAAGTTTTGCAAAATATATAATAGATCAGATCTTTTGTAGAAAGGGGCGTAAATTACAGAAGGTTCTTTTGATATCACCATGCAGTCATAATAAGTAAAACATTTATTGATGTAATTTATTACATTACATCAAATAGAAAAAACAAGGAAATGCAAGTGTATCTGATCTTAACGTTTGCCTACACAAGCAATGTAAAATACATATATATTAGGGTATTCCCATCTATACATACTTTAACAATATAAGATAAGGTTGATATTTATAATGATAGTGGTATAGACATAATCCTTTAAAAGGGGATGGGGGGGGGGGGGCCTTTCACCCGTATTCACTACAAAAAAAGGTTTGAAGCTTTGGCTTCATGCTGAAGCAAGATTTTGTCCATGTACCTCCCCTTTGTGGGATATTTGTTCTAAAGCTGAACTTTGTATACAGTCTTTGTCAAAATTATGACAAGTGCCTACATGTACACTAATGGCCGTTAGCATTTTTCCATTGGTAATTGCGTATATATGTTCATAGATACGTTGTTTAAACTTCCTTTTCCCTATATGATATCTACCACATCTTCATGTAATGAGATATATATAATCCCCTTAGATTCACAATTTACGTGTTTGTTTAGTCTATGTATTGATCCATTAGGCAAGGTCAGGATTTGATTTTCATATATCCAATTACATTGTTTACAATGTCTACATTTAAAGGTCCCTTTTAGTCTACTGGTTTTGTCCATTATTGCGACATAAGGTTCATGATGACTATGTACTAATAGATCTTTTATAGATCCTCATTTTTTATAAGTCACTTGTGGTTTGTTTCCTATATGTGTCTTTATATTGGGGTCTCCCAAAAGTATATTCCAATGTTTTGAGAGATTCTTTTTTTAATATTGGCGTGCTCTTGATTATACCGGGTGATTAGAATAACTTTGCGTGTCTCAGTAGGTTTTTTGTTTGTTCACAGAATAAATTATCTCTTTTAAGCCGACTAGCTTTGTAGTAGGATTTTTTCAAAAGTTTTTTGATTGAACCTCTTCTTAATAGCTCTTAATGAGAGCCGTGGCCTAATGTTTAAAATCCATTGCTTATGTGCAATTCCTTTTTAGTCTTAACATCTGACTAAATGGGATGCTTTTTTAAGTTTTGGATGTGAGCTTAGGGTATGTAGGATTGTATTGCAACCGTTTCTTTTCTAAAGAGAGTATGTGTAATTTTTTGGTCTTAGTGATCATCACATACATCTAAAAATGGTGCTTTATTTTTGTGTGAGTACATTGTAAATTTGAGATTGAATCTATTTGTCTAGATGAAATTTAACACATTTTAGAGGGATTTCTTGGAACCTGTCCAAATACTTATAATATCAACAATATATCAACACCATACAAAGATCTGGGTTGCAAAGATGGTGAAATTAGTGTCTCGAAATAATTCTCTTTCCCACTCTCCCAGGTATAGGTTAGCGTACGATGGGGCACATTTAGTCCCCATTGCAACTCCTTGGACCTTGGACTTCCTATTTATTTACCTAAATAAAACTACCCACTGTTATGGGTTTATCGATAGTATGGGAATATACATTGATGCTTTTCGCAGATATGCATATCCCTAAAAATATATGCATATATCTAAAAATATATATCTATATAAGGAAAAAGCAGTATGTGGATAACTAGTAAAGCTATTTCTGAACTAATGAGACTATTTGAACATATTGTACATACAGGATATTCTTTTTGACCCCTGATGTACCATATGAGATTAAATACTAAGACTAATATGACATTCATCATTGGAACCTCAGATAGTATATTCCAATGAAAGTAACTTAATCACCAATAAACATATGAAATAAAACAATTATTTAAATACCAATCCACTATTGTAACACATGTTTATTAAATATTTAGATGTTTTCAAGAAACAGTGCTTTGAACTCCAACATACGTAGCATCACCCCTGAGGAAGCCTAGATTGGGCGAAACGTGTCGGGTTAACAAAGCTGCGATATAAGAAATATTCATATGTTTCATCTTCAATGCACTTTAAGTAGTTGATTTGTGTCTAGTATAGAGGAGGTACACAACCTCTAAAAGTGAGAAGTACCTCTCCAATTGTACTGCGAATTGAGTTTTGTTGAATACACAAGAGATTGTTACCAAAAAACTCTGTCTTTGGACCATATTTATTCTGATATCCTCAATTGCTGAGCCATCAATGGTGAGTCACAGATCTTAATGCAAAGAAACTGTATGTGAAGGTTAAACTAGACAGCCCTCCAGAAGCACTTTAGTAGTTTACTAGCTATAATCTTCAAACAGAACAGCTTTACACATGACAAATTTCTGATGACATTCCTTCTTTTTCGTTTTTCGTACAGTGGGTTGTCCGTTCACGACCTCCTTCAGAACAACAAGAGTCTTGCTGGGACCTGGTGACTGAAATGGCTGGAGACATCCTTCAACTGCTGGAGTCTGACAATGATGGAATTCGCACACATGCAGTGAAGTTTGTGGAGAGTTTAATCGTGACTCTTTCCCCTCGAACTCCAGATAGTGAGATTCCTAAGAGACAGGAAGGAGACATTAGCCTGGAGCAAATCCCTACAGACCACCCTTTTCTAAAATACAGTGTGTATTGCAGTCATGGTCATCCTCTCTATCCTATATCTATATCCATACTCCTTTCCCAAAGTATAGGCTTTATCATTTTATTATTTTATTTTCTATGTGTATACTCGCCCCACGATATAAAGGTGTTCATCCGCTGTATCCTATAACTATGCTACCCCCTCAGTATAGACCTATTTATCATCTGTATCCTTTATCTAAATATATTCTAATCTCCCAGTATGGATGTGTTTTTCATATCTATCTTAAATTTATACTCCGTTCCCAATAAAATTATGTTCCTATGTAATCACATTCTATGTCTATACTTGTTTCCCACTATAGGCATGTTAACCCTATTCCCATAAGTATACTTAACCTTTTATATCTGTAACCTATATCTGTACTCATCACCAATACAGGCATATTCCTTTTTTCTATTTTGTATCTTATATCTACAAAATTCCCAGTACAATGTTAATTCCCTCTATCCACATCCTATATTTATACTAACTTCCCCAATATAGCCATGTTCTTTCTCTTAGTATTCTATATCTATAATAATTTCCAGTACAAACATGGTGTTCCTCTGTATCAAATATCAACTCGCATCACCCCCTCCTGTTTTTTGTCATTTTGGTCATGGTAATTTTCTTGATCAATATCTTAAATCTCTTCCATCCTCCAGGATAGACAATGGTCCTACTTTTACTACATCCTACTTTTCTGTATCATAGATCTATACCCGCCCTGTTCATTCAGTCATGGCCATTCTTTGTATCTATATTCTACATTTATGCTTGCACCTTAGTAAATACATTCTTATTTTCTGTATCCTATATCACTATTCACCTAACACCCCCATATATATTTGTCCTTTTCCATAGTGGTCCTATGTTTCTGTAACTTTATATTCATACTAACTTCCCATCCCTTTGTAGCTGAATTCTTTCTTTCTGCCCCCCATGGTGGTTGTAAAGATAAGTTCACACCTGTCTTGTATCTTTGCAGACACATTAAGAGACACAGGGAAACAAGCCCTCAAAGAACTCCTTAAGTTTATGGCCCATCCGGCGATCTCCAGCATCAACTTAACAGCGGCACTTGGTTCATTGGCTTCGATTGCTCGTCAGAGGCCCATGTTTATGGCTGAAGTTGTCCAGGCCTACGAAACGCTACATGGTACATTAGTCATGTCCATCAATTTATCTTATTTTGCCATTTTAATGTTAACTAACTTTACCTCTCTTTACAGCAAATTTGCCACCAACTCTGGCCAAGTCTCAGGTCAGTAGTGTCAGAAAGAACCTCAAGCTTCAGTTATTGAGTGTTTTGCGACATCCATCATCCTGTGATTACCAGGGGCCCATTAGCACCCTTCTGTTGGATCTAGGAACAAACCAAACAGAGATTACCCGTCACTTACCACCTCCTCGTGAACTTGGCCGCAAGAGAGCTAGAGAAGTTGGCGAGGGGAGTCAAAAGAAAAGCCGAACTGGTGAGAGGCTGCTTGGGTGGGGTTCATATATATACAAAGGATAAAATACCCATAAAGGAGCCCTGATGACTGGTGAAACGCATTTACATCTGTATAGGGTCATTGTCCACTGAGTGTCATATTTTTTCAGCTGAATAATATGCTGAAAATATACTTGATTCTTAGATCTGTGGGCTTGAACAGTTAGAATGTTGTGTTTTTTCTGACCTGATCAGGGCATATGGGGTGACTTCTTGTCTACTGTAAGATAACAGCTATCTGTCTGCTCAGTTTTGAGTTATCTTGAGGTGTTAGTATAGGGATCATCTTGATCTGTAAAATTTTGGCCTGAAGTCCATAAAGCTACGTACACACTTCCAATTATTATCGTCGGAAAACGAACGACGAACGTTCCTGCCTGATATATATGAACGATCG